>NW_027104988.1:187468-192756 GCF_000696795.3 Halyomorpha halys | reverse complement strand
GAAGTAGAGATCACTTTATCTGAGAAGGTGAGATACTCTTATCCCTTAAATTATTCAATGAATATCAATTCAAATCAGAATATTCAACACTTTACGGCCATAAAAACGTTTTCTATTTTTCCATCCAATAATCTCCAGCAATAATGCAGAGAGAAAGTAATAAACATTAAAATAGCATTATGAAAAAATATTTATTATTTTTCTGTCTATAATCAGTGAACCGATCTTATCCTTGCCTAATGAATTTCATGACGGTTTCATGGAGGCAATTTCTATAAAAGGGGTTAAAATTACTAACCGCTTTTAAATTAAGAGGATTTATACAAAATATTAAGTAATCTGGGTTGCAGAATGTAGATATATCTGAATAGTACATGTTTGTTATTTTTAGACCAAAAAAAAATTCTAGAGAATTCAAAGTACAAAGTTTAATCGACTGGATAAATGAATCTGTCGGAGAACTGGCCCACCCTTCATAAGAAGATTTACACGCTCAACTTTTCGTATCAGTTGAAAAATATAAATAAATCAGGATTTTGAAAACGAAGCAAAGAAAAAGAAGCGAGTTGTAGTGCAGTCACAATTATTATAAAGAATAAATAAAAGTAATATCAGCATTTCAACAACCCAATAATAATAGATAAAGGTACCATTTTAATTTAGGAACAACTTAGGAGTAAAACTTCTTGCTTTAGAAGTTATAAGCCAAAACCGAGTAAGAAACGCATGATTTTTATTTTTTATGATAATATGACTTTTCATATTCACTAAAAGGAATTTTTATTGGACAACTTTAGATTTAGGGTTTATCAGCCAAAAAAATATAAAATTAGTAGTTTACTTTGATAAAACAATTATACCAGACCATTACTCTTCAAGTAATTTTTCAACTTCATTTTAACATCATATGAGGATGCCTCATACCAAACAATAATGATATATAAACCCGTACAAACAATATTTCAACTGTAAAAAAATACCTGATACCCGATGTCCTGAGAAACAAGGCATGTCCTGTTCTCCGAGATCCTGGCCTCCCAGTTGGGGTCTTTCCAACCCAAGACAGGAGCGATACATACCAGGAAGGCCACGACCCAAATAATGAATATCATAATTCCAATCCTCTTCTTAGTCCTCTGGTGGATATAGTCGATATTGGTCACTGCCCAGTATCTGAAACATTCCAGAAATATTAAAATAATATTGTGTATTGATTATTTAAAAGAAAAAAAAAAAGACAAATAATTTTTAAAAAAATAAATGGATTATTATTTCGAATCTTATAGCCAAAACATTCATTGTTCCTACATATTATTAGTAAAGTAAAAGCGAAATATGTATGTATACAAAATAGTTGAAGTCGATTACGGTAACTTCTTCCTTATTCACTATGGCAATACTTCCAGTTATTACATTTTCATTAATTGGTAAGAAAAAAACTATTATTACTTTTTTCTTATGACAAGTTATGTCTTTTGCTATGGAAACAGGAAAACTTCTATTTTCCACTTAAGCTAACTGCAGGACCTAAGTAATGTTGGTCGAACTCTGCCCAGCAAGTGGCGACCAATTCTTTCTGTCAACCTCTAATGGATACTGGACGCTGCCGCCACGTACTAACTGAAGAAAATGAGTCATGATTAATTTCTCGGGACAAAATAACCATTAAAATGTGAACAAAAATAAGTATTAAATATATTGCGTTAACACTATTTGGGAATTCCCCAGCCGTCCTATATCTTTCCAATAAAGGGCTTAACCTTGGTCATTTGTAGACCACTCTATATGTAATCAATGTCTACGAAATCCAATGTTGATCCACAGATTATCCAACCTCAATCCTTTTGATATCTTTCTCCTTATAATTTTTTGCATGGCATCAGCCTGAGAGCTTCGGTCTA
This sequence comes from Halyomorpha halys, assembly GCF_000696795.3. Lineage (NCBI taxonomy): Eukaryota > Metazoa > Arthropoda > Insecta > Hemiptera > Pentatomidae > Halyomorpha > Halyomorpha halys. Next base: position 190,855 of record NW_027104988.1, on the reverse strand, counting down.
TCAACAGCGTTTGAGAAGCCTTCGTATACCGAACAAGTAGCCTTTGTACTGTGCTATCAGCTTTAATATCCACAAAGATATTGCTTATGGTGCCCATCTCCATCTATCCAAAATTTCCTACGAATGGGCAAACAACAGGAATATTTAGGAAGTAATAAGAATAGTGTTGACCTATTTAGAACCATATAAAAAAATTAAACTGTTAATGACACACATTCCGATAAAATTAAAGACCATTTGTTTACGATAATTGTCAATTTTATTAAAGTATATTGGTTACCTAGCTATTTACTGATATTTGTTAAAGGAACAATAAAGAAATTCCTTTTAATTAATAAACATTATAATATTATAGAGGCTACTGCAAGACTTCTTAAATAAGAAGGGATTGACTATAGAATGCAATGTGTAGACTTGCCAGATGATCGGGATTGAAAGTACTATGAAGGCAGAGCTGACAGCCAACTAAGTCCTAATCAAGGAACTGAGAACAATAGAAGCATAAGACAAGAGCCGGAGTAAAAACATTGACAAAGGGCCCAGATTAATCTAACAACTCCTGACCAACTTTACCATCGCCATCGATGTCGCTCTGTCCTAGCGGGTCGATTCTCGCCCTCAAAAACAGCAGGCGTTTTTGCGATGGCTATTGGTCAGTTTCCAATAGGATGTTAGGTTACAGGAGAGGGACGCATTGATGTTTAGTTCACTGTAAGAGGAATACAGTTTTGACTCTTATATGCGATACAACACGAGGAGGCCCCTCACCTCCGGACTCAAAATAGCTCCTTGAATGGATAGCTCATATGTAAAATTAAACATAACAGGTAACCTTAATACCAAAGGTAGTAAAAGGTAAGACACAACACGAATTACTTTTTCTTTTTTCACAGTAATGCACTTACTAATTCACTTTTATTTCTGTTTTAGTGGGTTCAAAAAAAACAAAAAAACAAAAACAGTTTTGATGATTTCTTTCATAGCAAATGGGGGACTGAATGCATAGAGGAAGTTAATAAGATATTTATAGTACCGATTTCGTTACCAGAAAGTATCGAGACTAGATTACAGATGTCAATCCAACAGCAGGAAATGATTATTGATATGGAACAATTTCAGTGGTTGGATATAGAGGGTATCAGTTCACGCACTGATATTTAAAGTAAAATTTAGAATACATGTTAAATCATTGATATCTTAGCTTGGTGGTTACCGAATGTTTTTGTACAAGTAGAAATATCCTAATATATTTGCAATATGAAATACAGAAAGAAGGTGAGATAGCCTGTTAAAGAAAATTGGCCATTTAACAATTTGAGTCCGGAGACAGTCACTCTAAAGCAATCGAAAAACAATTTTTAAAGATTTTTTTAATTTGTGCTTAACGTATTACCACATATGGAATCCATGTTGGGTAATTTTTTTTTACTGGTTCTGATCGTAAATCAGATTTTAAGACGAATTAATATTAGACACTATTTTTATCCAATGTGTTCTAAAGGCCATTAAAAAAATAAAAAACATTAACAATGTTTTTATTATATTTGTAGATTTGTGGAAATTTGAAAAACCTTAAAGAACAAAATCGTTTTAAAAGTATTTTCATTGAGGTTTCATCATAACAGTATTTTTAGTCCCATAAAATTACTGGGCGCGGAAAATGAAATTATGGTAGTGCATTCATATTTAAAATCAGATTCGAAAATTATTTCTTCTGTAGGTTTTTTCCGCACCGTTTTGCTGATATAATTTCATTTTCAAACCTGAATTCGTTAAAAAAAATAAATAAATTCAGTTACTAGTGGTACTTATTTATTTTACAACTAATAATAATTGTTGAAAGTCAAAAATATCTTAGTGGGACACTCTTTATAGATATAGAAATTATCTGACTTTAAGCTTATGTTAGATAATTTTCTTTATCAACATGTTAATGAATTCTTTAAACCTACTTGTCTCCTCATCTTAAAAAAAGTGATACACTAAAATCTCCTCCAAGTACGATTGAACTTGTTTTGATCTCTCATAATAATATTGATTTGACAGCACAAAATTTAAGTTAAAATGTTCCTCTAAACAATTCAGTTGTAGAACTTATCGAATGCCCAAGTCAAGTGATCCCTTGGTTCAGAGATTGCACAGGCGATGCTCCGATTAGATGGATGTTCCAAGAGAATGCTGAGACGTTCCAATTAAGTCCAGATCGAGTTGGGTCTTTCCCGATCTCATAAGACATTGCGGAACTGTGTAGGGCTGATTGGTAGACCGAAGGAGCCAGGATTTACATAGCTCCGAGGAAGGTCAAGTGGGCCAAAGGGCTTAGGACCAAAGGAGTCAAACAAGTCACCCTTCTGGATATCTCGATTATTGATCTCTCTCCCTCCGGCATTCGGCTCTATTATTATACTGTAAAAGGGTAATTTCGAATGATGGTTATCGGTTGTTAAACTATTATAGTAAAATTACAATAAATTAATAAGTTGTTTTAGTTTATTATAACAAGCAGGATATCTCGAACTGGGATTGTTATAATAAGGTCTACTATTTAAATAATCAACACAGTTCTTAACCTTATCTTAGAAAGCTTTTATTATTATCGTCGAGGTGTGTTAATTTTTCTTCTTTTGTATTTGCTCCACTGACGTCAAATTTTTCGTATTTATGAGTGTGGTCTACCAGTGATAGTGAAATCTTAGTAGTTAAATCATTTGGTTTATTTTTATAATTTATAAAAATATCTCATTTGAAAAATGGTGCGAATTCTTCCAACACATTCACAAAATGTTCTTAATTCTTTGATCGAAAAAAAAAACACACACAAATATCAACATTGGAATGTTGGAGTTATTTTTTTTATTTATACTGTAAGGAATCTGATGAATACATTTCAGGCTTCTTAAGATGGCGATAACGGAAAATATCAAAATCCAAACATGGTGCAAAGAAACCTCCTTGGGTGCTACTTAAAAATCAATATTGTATGTTCCACACAATAGTACACATAATATTGATCTTGATTGTACGAGTATATACAAAAAATATTATATAATGTAACTACAATTAATTGAGTATTCATGGATAGCTTGTGAGAAACATCCTCACCTGCTGATTTCTCTACGAAACATATAAATGAAAAAATATATATTTGATTTTAGCACGGGAAACTCTATAACCTTATTTTTGCTGTTATTCCTTGCTCAGGAATACTATGCTCATCCGAACAACCGTGCTATGATAGGCGTAGGACGGTTGTAGTTAATTATCGATTAACTCCAACTTAGTATTGGACCTATAAATTTGATTTTTTAATAAATAAAATTTTATACTGTCCACAATTTTGTCTCTAGACAGCAAATACCAGTTTAATGTTGCCAAAACATTGTTCCG
>NW_027104988.1:176923-186798 GCF_000696795.3 Halyomorpha halys | reverse complement strand
TAAATTTGATTTTTTAATAAATAAAATTTTATACTGTCCACAATTTTGTCTCTAGACAGCAAATACCAGTTTAATGTTGCCAAAACATTGTTCCGGCTTTTTTATTTTCCGGCTCTAAATAAGTACAATACTAAGTTTAGTCTGAATTGATTTTGTTTGTCTTATTCCGCCATCATGTTTTAAGATGGTAAGTATGAGATTCATATTGTGATAGCTTTTTGGGTTTTTATAACATTATCACCATACATTTCCCTCACAAGAACATATTTAAAGAAATATGAGTCTTCCCGGACGGACATACAAGAAATCAGATCGAACACGTGCTAGTGGAATCTAGACATACTGTTGCATGATATTCGAGATGACCGAGTGTATAAAGGAACCCATTGCAATTCAAACCATTTCCCTCAGCATCATCAACTCCAGTCAGAAAATCGCATACCCCCGTAGAAAAACCGGAGAAAATATTATTCCATACAACGTCTATAAACTCAAGAATGAAGAAGTCAGACATACGGTGAAAGCATCGACAAGTAACCTTCTGATTATTGTGGAGGAACAGACGCCAGTAATTGATGGGAAAACCTGGAAGCAATAATAAGATCATCGGCTAAGGAGGTTCTGGGTCATAAGGAGAAACCTGGAAGAGCAGAGTGGTTCGATGAGGACTGCATTAGATTAATACAGGAAAGAATGAAGCTATCTGAAGAAGACGAGGCAGGCATACCGCGTTTATTGCAACCAGCGGAAAGGAGCTAGTGGTCTTTGGCGACGAAAAAGAAGAGAACACGAAAGAGAGAAATATGATCTCTTAAGACGATAACAGGAAAGTAAGGATACATGAGGTTTCTTTGGAGGAGTACGACATATTAGGCAGAGATATAATCCACGACATATTTTCATGAGGGACAAATCATATCCTAGAAAATGAAGATGGAAACTATTTGGAAACACCTTCTAAGAAAGAGGAGGTTTAGAAAGTACTTCACAGCATTCAAAATTATAAAGCTCCCGGGGTCGACTCTATAGCGGTAGAACTGCTTAAGTGTGGTAGCAGGACAGTTTTCGACGAAATAATTTTCGATATATGTGTGGCTGGAATTTGAGAATTATAGAGAAATATCCCTACAAAGTGCTCTCGTCTTTGATTTGTTGGAGGTTGAAGGTACATGTAGAAAATTGTTGGCGACTTCCAAAACGGATTCAGACAAGGAAGGTCGACAACTGACTGCATATTTGCCCTGAGACAGCTATTGGAAACACGTATGAACTCTCCATCATCTCTTCATAGATTTCCTGCAAGCTTACGACCGTGTTGATAGGGTAAATTTCCTGTACGATTTGCGAAGTTTTGGAGTCCCCAAAAAGTTAGTACATCTGGTTCGAATGACAGTTCTAAATGTCGGATTAAAATCACAAGTCTCACTGGGACAGGAGTTTTCTGCCAGTAATGGACTTAGGTAAGGAGATCCTTTGTTCGCAATTCTCTTTAATTAGGATAAATGAAGAGTTAAAAACCTTGTATGGTCAATGATGTGGTATGGTCACATAGTAAGTGTAATTAAAGGTAGCATGTGTAGCATATGAAGGAGGATCTGAGGAAAAAAAGGAAGGACCTAAGGAAGCTGCTTCTTGAAAAGCCGGGTGGTACCCGTGGGGACGTTCCAGAATAAGATGGCTGGACGATCTTGAGGCGGACCTGTACCAACTTTGGGCCACAAGATGGAGAGTGGTTGCTGCCGATAGACAAACCTGGCATGCAATATGATGAGGTCCATGCACTTCAAGGGCAGTAGCGCTGAATAGTACAGTATAGTAAAACAACATAAATATTTTCGTCAAAATTAGTTCAGCCTCTTTCTCATGAAAAGCATCTTAAAAATCTAATAGACAGACAAAATTATTTTATTCATAAGATAATTTTAATATATGAACAGAGAATCGCAAAATCAATTAAACAATTTGAAAACTGAGTATTTCCAGGGAATGATCCAAATCATTAAAAATAAAACGATAATGGAAAAATACCTTTTTCTCTAACTTTGAAATTAATTAAGATAATCATCTTTGACTGTTGGATTAGAATAGTTGTTTTAGTTTTAAAACAACTACCGTGACTGCGATTGTTCACAAGCTTTTATTGTAATTAATAAAGATAAATATGTACCTATGACACTAAGTTTATCTATTGCTGGAAATACTCTGGAATAACCATATTTCAGTCATACCCAGATATAACATAATGTAATTAATTTAGGATTGAGAACTAAGAAATGATAATTATTATGTGGGTGTAATACATTTATGCAGATGACAGGGCATCACTGGGGAAATTGGATTTTGTTTCGCTAATTTTCAACCTATATTTCTTAAATTCATATTTTCTGTTATAATTATTGTTGATGTTTATAGTCATTAGTATTTATTTTGCCTACTCCTCAACTACCTATCTTCCTCAAATCTGTAACAATAATACAGGATGTACAGTTCTGTGAAAAAATATAAAATTAATTAGTTTTTAAACGTATAAAATCAAAGTATTTATAAAATTTAAAAGCAAATTCTTAGTACAATAATGTTTTTAGTCTTCTTTTTATGTTATTAGATTGACAAGAAGGTTAAAATGGCCTTTGATCTGTTTGATAATTTACGAACATCAAATTTCGTAAAAAAATCTTGTTTATGCTGTGAATTAATATATAATATATGTTTGTTTTCCTATTCTCAGCTGTAATAATGAATTAATACCACCTCAGTTTTCGTCCTACTGTTGAAAGATTATATTGTTCGTTTTTCATACTTTGTGGCTTTGTGTAAATTAGTATTTTTTCCAAATCATAAATAATGCCCGGCGAAACTGAAATTGAGGAGGAAAGGATAATTGGACCTAAGAAGAGGTGGGATGACCCAGAGGCAAATTGCTCGTGAGATAAACCGCTCCTAGGGTGTAGTCAAATATTTTAAATTAGAGCCCAGATAATTATGGGAAAAATACGTCAATTTTTTTATAATATTGTGAAACGGCCGGTTTTCAAACAAATCGCGAAAACAAATGCACCCTCAGCACAGATTGTAAGTCAGTTCAATTTAGGATGTGATACTGTACACCACAGCTTGGTAAGGTAGTGGTCATTTTTTTTTTTTATATTGTATAATTATGATAAAACCACAACTCAAAAAACATCATTTGCGGCGACGACTGCTTGTTTGCTAAATGATATGTCCAAGATAGCAAAAAATGGTCAAGTTATGAAAAAAAATTTACATTGATGGTCCGTATGGTTTCAATTACTACTGGCATGGCAAGCTATAGACATATCGACCAGACAAAAATATCGATTTTAACATGAGGCTCACACGTATCAATTTATTTTAACTATTCAGATTTCTATATTCAGATATATATACACATATACCGGCTATTTCATTATCTTTTCTGCCGGGATGGCATTATAAGAATGGTTGCCGGGTCTGCTGAAGGCGGTGTCAACAGTGATGGCATATGTTTGCCTGGATGATCACTAGGAATAAGGAGGGGCTATTCCTGTTGGTGGTGTTGAAGTGATGACTTCAGGCTGCAGAGCCAGAAGTCCTTCCCAAGGCGAGGACGTCGACCAGGGGGGCAATGCTTTGCCACCTCCCAGGTCTTGGTGGAGGGGCGATCTCCCGGAATAGAGGGTTGGCACTGGCTTTCAGCCCATCAAAGAATTCGATGTGCCTACGGCCTATGAATTCCGGCACAGACGGGAGTTGGAGCTCCTCACATATTATCCTGTTCCTGGGCCCACTGGAGTGAAGTTCCTCTGACTATTCGTCTCAGGAGGGAGTTCTAGAAACTCTGCAGTTTGGAGAGCGTAGTCTTATAGAGGTGTCGCATGAGTGGTGCACCATGGATCAGCGTCGGACGTATGATGGTCTTGTATATCTTGAGTTTCAGGTGTAGCACGATCTGTTGTGAAGCTTTAGTCTCTCCCTGGCGTGGCTGGAAAAGGTGAGGTGCCTGTTGAGAGTCACGCCCAGCTAGAGGATGTTCCGACCCTCGCCATCCACGACGAACCGCTGGGGTAGCCTGCTCTTCTTGCCCTTCTGGAATGACGTTATGATGACATTCGTCTAAGCTCGGTTAACTCTGATGCCATACTTCTTGAGAGCAGCTACAATGGTGGCAGAAGCGGCTTGTGCATGGTGGAGAGCCAGTTCATCCCTCATGCTGGAGGCGTAGACTCCAATGTCGTCGGCATAGGCTGCTATCATTGCGTTGATGGCGACCACAGGTGCCGTGAAAACGACAAACAGCAGAGGTCCCAGCACTAAACCTTGAGGTACTCCACAGGTGGAGGGAGCTGGAGGCGACAAATCTCCACCAACCCTTACTACGAATGATCATTCACTAAGGTAGTTCCTGACTAATCGGCATAGGGAAGGGGGAAACCTGAACTCCTCCAGTCGGCGAAGAAGCAGCGGGTGGGACACGCTCTGGAAGGCATGGCTACAGTCCAATGAGATGAAGACAGTTGCATGGTTGTTTTTCATCCGCTCTATGGTGTTAGCTTGTAACATCACCAGGTGATGGTCACATGCGACACCTCGCTGAAAGCCAGTCTGTTCAGGTGGGTATCACATCCGCCTCCCTGCAGTGCTCCATGAGGTGGTCATGTATCAGGCGCTCAAAGACCTTGCTCACGTGCGAGAGGAGACTGATCGGACGATAGTGCTCTGGGGTGCCCCCTGTCTTCCCCGGCTTCAGTAGTGGCATCACGAACGCTCGCTTCCAGGCAGCTGGAAAGTACGAGATCCGCATGGACGAGTTGAAGATGTTCAGCATCTTCTGGGAAGCATCTTCAATAGGACGCTTGGGATATCGTCATAATATGTCATATATCATATGACAGATCAGATTTCTTCGAAATCAAGTTCTATTATATAACGATATTACATTTAACATGATCAGGAAGGTATATTAATACATAACTACCAGATGAATTGAAATTAAAAATCATAAGATCTATATCAATTTCAATTATCTAATAAATCTTTGAAAATTATTGAAGCATCCTAGAGTGTTCAGAATTCGAAAAAAAATAACATAAAGAGATACACAGCATCGTCTTTAAATCGATAGATTGAACATCTCTGACACATCTGAAAAGATTTAAATGGATTCTAGAGTATTAGGAATTTAGAAAAGTTAATTGATTCTTCAATCTTCAAAAACTGTTACATTATTTTCTCCACCCCCAAAACATATAAATTTATTTACTTTTAATTTACATATACCGCAGTACATCAGAAAACCAATAAAATAAAATAAATCGATACCCGAACTAACAATTTTAAAATCAATAACATTTTTTTTCTGCCTCTTCAGAAATGTATAAAGGAGTCCTAACGTGTTGGAATTTTAAAATTTTAAATAAATCGATAGTATTTATTTTATTTTATGCATCCTGGAGAACAAATTAAGGTACTAATATATTTAAATTCTCAGAATTTTAATAAATCCATCGTAAACAAGTAATCTCAAAATCGATGGCATTTTTATTTTCTGCACTTCCGAAAATATAAAAATTTACCTAAAATATTAGAAACCTGAGAAGTTGAAATAAAGCGATATCGGGGCGTGTGATCTTTAAATCGAAAATTGGTTCTTTTTTCTTCTTAATCTATTTGGATCACTATTTTGAGGTAAGAAAACTTTTTTTTTGTTCGTTTCTCAACTAATTACAATTTATTTAAAACCAATAAAACTAGGACAATGAAAACCATAAACAGCTACGACAATGGTAATATTAACCATAAATAAATCTCAAAATATTTAATTAGGGTATGATTTTAAGATCTCAATATATAAGGTTGACCGTAATTAATCATTATAAAATGTCAATAATTTTATCAGGCAAATGATCATTTGCTCAAATAGAGCCGCAACAAGGTGGCTAATCTTAACTTAATGAGAGTGAAACTGGTATTTAAGGACAGGTTTTGAACTTCATGGCTGTCACAGCCTATTAGAATCCCAAAATTAATTAAGCTTAAATTTTTCCATAACAATATTATTTTCAGGGTCATATTCTGTCCTAACACGATGAAAAATTAATTGAGATAATTTTTTTAAGTTTTCAACTCTGATCTGAAACCAATAAAAACTTTTTTTTACCGAGAGATGTATAAAGTTAACTAAAGATTTAATTGAATGTAAGAAATATTGCTCAGGGACAGGTACGGCATGGGACCTGAAGTGACTATGACAAGTATAACATTATTAAAACAAACTACACTTTGGAACCACGTTATTCACGAGGGACTTGAAAGTTGCGCGCTATATGATAACCCTTAGTGAACTGTTCAATATAAGGGATATATTAGTTAAACTCCTTCTAAAGTACGAAACTTGACGGTATTCCTACTTCTCAGGTTTATCATTATTTTTATTAATCACTTTCCAGTTTGCCATATGGATATAACTGACACGTGACACCACAGCTTTTGCATGATACAGTGATATAATTTTTCTTTATTTTTTTTTTTTTACATATTTTTAGTTTTAAACAATAAGAAAAGAAACTACAGAATAAAAAGATAAACTAATTAAAAGAGCTAATAAAGTAAATAAAAATAAACAATAAAAGATGAAGAAATAGTAAATACACTTAATTAGAATATATATATTTATATTATGTTTTGCCGGTTCAGGTTTTTACTTTGGTAGTCATGGGATTTGCTTTGCTTTATTTGGTAGGCAGTGATTTAATTATTTTATCTGTCTCTTTTTATGATATGGATAGGAATATAGGTGATACAATAAAAATGGTTTTGAACAATTCAAGTTGTGTTTGCATTTTGTCTGATAGTATATGTATGGTACATCTGTGGGTGTATCTTTTTGGTAACGTCTTGTAGTCTTTGATTTTTTCGGATGAAGGGGTTAGTTTACAAACAAAAAAAAAGAAACAAAATATAGAAACAAATATACTCCTTACAAAATAAATATATGATGCTATGAGAACATGAAATATATACATATATAAAATAAACAAGATAAGAATAAAAGTTTAAAACTAGAAAAGTCTCATTTGAGAGCTGAGAGTTCTAGCGTTCGTTCTTGACGAAGCCTAAACAACTGGGAAAATGGTATTTTATAAGTTTATAGAAGAGATCCATGTACCGGACCTTGTTAAAAGCCTTTTCGATGTCGAGAAAACAAGCAAACACCGTGTGCTTCATTTCGTTATATCCTTTTGTGATATGTTCAGTCAGTATAGCTAGTTGTGCTACGATCGAGTGTTGACCTTAACCCTAATCAGAGATAAAAATTAGCTATAGTTGAAAATAATAGCTAAAACTGCAATGGATTCTTATCCATGAATGAACCATTGATAAATAAATATCGTATCCATATTTGGATACGATATTTACTTATCAATAAGAGTCAGAGTTGAGCAAAGCTAATTTTTGCTAAGCAATGACCCTAACTCCACGTTGGATGCGAAGCTATATAAGGATTCATGTTTCACTAATGGATCCAGCAAGAATATTTCAAATACCTTGGATAGTATATTCAATAGACTGATTAGTCCGTAATTACCGACTTCTGCAGGATTCTGGTTGGGTTTAGGAATCATTATGACTTTAGCTATTATCAAGGATAGCAGTTAGTATCTTAAACCTTTTATCAAGAAAGTAGTGGCTTTTTATTCAGTTTTTTTTTTAATTTAATTATTTTAAGGCACAAAATTTTGAATTTGAATAAATTTTATGGTAGAGCTTGGAAAGATGGAGAAATTACAAAAGTTTATATAAGGTTTGTTCGTTTTCCTGGAAGATGGAGTGGAGATCCGCTCGTAATCATATAAAGATTTGAGAGTCATATGGTCGGCATACAGTCAAAATGTGTTTAACAGTAAATTCTGTTTCGCCGGTTCAGGTTTTTACTTTGGTAGTCGTGGGAATTGCTTTGCTTTATTTGGTTGGCAGTGATTTAATTATATTATCTGTCTCTTTTCATGATATGGATAGGAATATAGATGATACTGCTTACTTAAGAAACTTTATGCTGTTTTGAACTTTACGTTTGTGATTTTTGGAGCCTAAATCCACGGCAATAGAAATACCAAACTAAGTGGTGTATATCATAATCGATTTAAATTGTATACCTATCGATCGATCAAATATTTAGACAAAGAGCTGGATAGAAGAGGTAAGAGCTGAGGAGATTAAATTAAATTAGAGACGATAGGGCTAACTAAATGGTCGGAACGGTTATATACAGGCAGGTGTGAGTAATGGGCTCGGCTACTTCCCTCCCAAGATAGATGTCCTACCGCCATCTCTGAAATTCCCTCTCCTCCCCAGCTTCATCTAATACCACTCCCCCAATTGCATTCTCTCTCTTTATATTGGACACTCTTATTGTTTCTTATATAATGTACCTAGAAGAAATTCGGACCTCTTTAACTGAATATAATATCAAGTATTTGTAATCAAATGGAATAAATTATATACTTATAAATAAAGCTATAGAGTATATTTGTAATTTGTGGAATTACCGGCCTGATTTAAAAAGACCATCGAACAGCAACCACTTAATAAAGAGCATAGCTACGTTTCTGTAAGCGCTTTCAGGACATATTATGCATAGAATGCACCTGAATCAAACTACAACGCACCAATCCTTCCCGGCGGGACCCGCCTTACTAAGACCCCCCGGGAGCGACGGCCCTACATCACTTTTTAAATATTTGCTTAAAACAGGAAGAGTCTCCTCTATCTCTTAAGATTTCATCGAGCAATATTTGAAAAGTTCTTTCAGGACATCTTGTACGTAGAATGCACTTGAATTGAGCTACAATGTACTACACACAAACTTTTCAATAAGTTTGAAATGATTACCAGAAATCGTGGTACTTTTATAAATAAAGTTGGAGTTATTACTATATTACATATTACTTTTTATTTGACAGTAAATTAAATTAAAACAAAAACATCTTTTTGATCCTTATCACGATATCTAAAATATTCATATTATTTACTTACAATTCACCCAACACATAACACTATCATATCTTACAATTTATTTGTCCAGATTATTAAACACTTCTTTCGTGAGCTAGTCAATTTTCTTTAAAAATAAATATATTTATCAGTTCATATCACAGAGTTCATTTTAAATAATTTTCTAAAAATAGTTAATTTTCTATCAACTTACAAATATTTATATTATTATTGCATCAATTTAAATGTTTACCAATTTTCTTATATACACAATAACATATTATCACAAACCTACCTTCATCAGGCTTCGACTCTGTTATCAACAAATTATAATGTTTAATAATGAGGTGTAGATAGTCGAATGTGGAGGGAATATAGTCGAAATCTCAGCCTAAACTAAATTATTAACCAGTTATAGTGCTTAATATATTTTATCTTTCATCTGCATCAATTCAATTAATAATAATCATAACAAATCACGACCAATTTTGTAAAAAAATCAGATATAGATTATATTAAAATTTTTATTCCTGATTTTCTCTTAGAATATGAAGCGAGTATATCTTCTGCTAAGAATCATGTTAGTGAAACTGACAAGTTATCACAGTTCTTTCAAGTTAAAACAACCAAGCGACTCTAGAATAACTCATCTTTAACGTGTACAAGTGTCGAAAGTTTATTTGCCCACTCAAGAGTGTGACATACTCATGAAAGAGAAGAACCAAATTAGAATTTGTTTAACTGGTCAAGCTGTGGTCGAACCTCGGCTGCTTTCCAATAAAACAGCAAAAAATGTGAAACTATATAAAATACAAGGAAAGTTGTTGACCCTCTTGTTTTATATTATTTAGAAAAGTTGTTTTCTCCTTATGAGATATTTCGGA
>NW_027104988.1:174204-175983 GCF_000696795.3 Halyomorpha halys | reverse complement strand
AGTTATTAACTATCCAATAACTATGCAATTGCTTCAGATCAAATGTGTTTTTTTCTTCGCTTTCCTGTGTTCTTACCATTTTTTAAAAATATTTTTAGGTATCGTATAGATAATGGTATAGTAACAATTATTCATTCTCATGAACATTTGTTACAGAAATTTAGAAAAATTCATAACATAAAGTTACTATTCAGATACTTAACAATGACACATGAACTTCTAAAACACAACAATTTATATTGTTGTATTATAAACAATTCTATAAATTAAATCCGATTTGAAAGTAAAAAATTCTAGAGCGCTCCAATGTGATCCGGAGATAAGAAAATCTTTTTTCACCTTTTGTTTTCAAGACCTATTTAATTTTCGGCCCTTGCATTCTTTTTACCAGTTTCCTTTTTCTTTTTCACCCCCTCCACAATTCGGAAATTAATTTCCTTCACAACGGTTCGTAGGAAGACCCTAATTATTTCCCCGATTCCTTACGAAGGTAGGAATGCCAACAAAGCAAAGTTATTTACCGTATTCTGAAGACAAATTTTAAAAGAATGTTTTCTGAAAGTAGAAAGTTTGCCATATTATGATTCTTTTTTATAAAACTTCTTTTATTTTGTTTTCTTTCATTATTGAATAAACTGCTCTTTTGCTAACTGATAGCTGAATATTAGTGATTGTTAAATTAATTTTAAAAATCATTTACTCTCAGTACACCCCTACTAATTAACACAATATAGAATACTGCAAACAATGGTTGACAAAACATTTCAAATTTTTCTGAACAAACTAGAAAATACTAATAGCAGTGACCAACTAATATGATGTACTCAATATGTTTTTTTCGAAACGCTACTATGTAAACTTTAATAATAGATTCTAAAAAATAAAAACTTAACGGATAAATAAAAACTCTGATAACGGTTTTTCACTACATAATTAGGTTTACATAATGTGGTTCCGTAATGTACTGTTTCCAGTTGTAGTTCGTGAGTCATGTAATAGAAATATAGAGTAATAGCGGTGGACCGTGTAGTAGTATATCAGCTGATGTGTATAGATAGTGTGATATCACTTTCTATACACAATAGCCCTGAAGTCACTACAACAGTACCAAAGCAGTATGTTACAGAAGATCTTTTGGGGCACTACAATTGAGACACGTAACATGACTCACATACATCACGAACTACAACAGGAAACGGTACAACACATCACACGGAGATACATTACGTTTTTTGACAGTCTCCCTGCTTGTAGAATCTCGTTCAGCCCACGATGATTAGTTTTTCCCAAGTTTACCTCGTTTTGATGTTCCGGATCTCTCAGTGATCTACCATAGAGGAGCATCGAATGAACGATCGATCTACGTCGATCTTTTCGTTCTCTATAACCGCTGGATCTTTTCCCACACTGTCGCATTCTCAACATATAAATGGTGCATCTTATTATGGATGCTTTTTTCAGCGTTCCACAGATTTGGTCTTTTTAAACATCTGGTTGAAGCCATATTGTCGTAATGGAGTTGCCGCCATACTTGCTATATTCTATCTTCAACAAGCCCGTGGTTTTGTCTTCAAAATCTCTTGTCATTGATGGCCTTCTCAAGAACTTCTATTTCCGTAGGTCTTTCGTCATTTGAAATTTCTTCTGCAGATGTCTCCTCACTGTTCTGTTTCCCAGCGGATCAGTTCTTCTTCCGGGGTCCACTCTCTCTCGAGATAGTCCACTCTGACCTCTGTCTCGGTGTTTTCGTTTCTCTGATCATCATGAATATGTCGACTC
>NW_027104988.1:169811-170183 GCF_000696795.3 Halyomorpha halys | reverse complement strand
GGGGGTAGTGGAATGTTTTCGACTGGAGGTGGTTGGTTTCCCAAGTTGAAATTATCCAGGTTCAGTACGCCTGGTCTTACTACGCCATTAGACGTCATCGTAATAATAATAATAATAAAAAAAAAGAATTCAACTGATTAAAAAAAATTAGACTGAAAAAAACGGGATTCTTCTTACTAATAAAAATTAGTCCGGTAATCCGTGATCCCGGGTTTCGGCACCAGATACGAGATAGCGGGTTATAAAATCAAAAAAAAAAAAAAGGAAAGAAGGTAGTAGAAAACACACTCACGGTTGCTGATAATAGACTGCTTTATTCTATCAGTAATCCTACATTTATAGATTCTCGAGTTGTTGACAGAGGGAGTTAGG
>NW_027104988.1:151566-168776 GCF_000696795.3 Halyomorpha halys | reverse complement strand
ATAATGTAAGTGTTCATAAATAATTTACTCAAATTGGTCATCCATATTTTTACCTGGGACTTGAGATATACTTTATTTTATACAATGTTTCTCATTTTTCAAAAAGGAAAATTCATCTTTCCTTCTCGTGGGACCTACAAGAATGGAAATTAAAATTTATTACGGTCTGATAGAAAATGCTCGCTCCATTCAATTCTTTAATGTTTCCACCTACTGCGTTTACTAGCTTTGTTATTTTCCTTCTCATAACCGTTGTACAACAATGTAAAGCTTTTGAAAAAGGAAATACAAACAGCTAAAAGAAAAAGATAAAATATAATTGCTCCTTGTGGCGTAATGCCAATGTAAGGTAGTTATTCATATACTCGGAGCTCTTGAAGTCTATGAATAGCAATGCCTGTAGATGAAGATCGTATTTTCATTGAATTTTAGCTCATTCCAACAGACCGGTTACATAGTTCTTTGGCAAGGGATATCAGGATAAATAAGGAAAATATTAAAATGTAAATTGGAATAGCCTGAAAGACTAGTATAATCTCTTAATAACTGATGGCCAAACACCTAATATGGATTTGATATAAACAATAAAACTAAAAAAGAGCATCAGATATATTGGAAGAAATCAGGGAATGGTTGATGATTCGTGGATAAGGATGCAAGAACCAGCATGGGAAGTGTTTTGGTAGTATGATCTATAAGTGATGTATTCACGTATGCAAAAGTGTGTCCGTTGAGTGAAATGAGTTTCATTTTATTTTTGATAATAATAATAATAATAATAAAAGTTTACAAAGTAGTGTATTGAAAAACATATTGAGTTTCAAACATATATATATAAGAATTTTCAACTTTGTAAAAAAAAAATGAGATAATTTGTAATTTATTTGCTGTATTACATATTCACTTAATTAGCAGAGGTGTACTGAGAGTAGGGAATTTTAAAACTAATTAAGCAAGTGTTAATATTCAGCTATCGTTTAGCAAATGAGCAGTTAATCAATAATGAAAGAAAACAAAATCAAAGAAGTTTCAATTAAAAAAAAAACTTTCTACTTTTAATAAACATTATTTTAAAATTTGTTTTCAAAATATGGTGAATAGTTTTGATTTATTTAAATATATGGGTCATCATCTGATTTTGTTGCTATTTCAGTTATAGAGCTTTCAAGAATAATAGATCTCAATGTAAATTTTTTTTCTGTCATTATCCTCCTCGAGGCCAACATTTCCTCCTTATCTAAGGTTTTAATCATCAATTGCTATCTAGTTATTAATTATAAAATGCTCGTTTCGTCATTCCCTGGTCCTGTTAATCTGAGGCTGAAAGTCTATAGTACCAGTTTCTTCTGTAATAAATCTAAAGAAAATGGTTCTATATTTTCAGGGCTATTTCAAGTATTATTATAAAGCATAATTTGAATTGTAGATCGAGTACAATATAACACTTTTTAACTGTGTCACTCCCTAGCTCATTCATTATACGCCCTCCAATATACCCTCGTAAAGGATCTTTTTCAGCTAAAAGCTCATGAGGGCACACTATAAGGAGGCATACAACACATATCCTACTTTGTCCCCTTCTATAACCTCTTTACTTGGTCCCAGGATTTTGAATAATACATAGTTTTGTAGTGAGAATGAAATAGAGATCCACACTTCACCAGATAGTCTACCTGCTAGAAAGGACGGTTAAGGTACAGAAAAAAAACCACCCTTACGCAGTTCAATGAAGTACAAACATGAATTAATGTTTTACTTTACGCTGATCCTCAAGAACATCAAAAATATATATCATTAACAGTCAAGAAAAAAAATATACATATAATACAAATATACTGGTTCCTCACTATTGCTAGTTGAATAGCCATAGAACTTTAGATAATCATAAACTCAGTTTCAAATCAAGTATTCAAGTGGGTAAACTAGTTATACTCATAGGATAAAGAAGTTTAATATAATCTCAAAATTATAATTTATCAAATGATTAAATCAAATTGAAAGTATTTTTCGTTGAAAATCCAGGAAACAACAAACCCTTATAAAAGAAAAGCTGAAAGTTGACATTAACTAACAAATGCGATAAGTTTAGTTGATAGTAGTTAAGGTAATTTCTCCAGAGGGTTACGGAACTATTATTGTTCCCCTTCGTTTCCTTGCAATAGCTTCATGATTACCTCTGGGAACTAGTTCGTGTCCTAAGTATACTAATCAGTATAGAGGTTAGGTATTTATCTGTTTTTAATCTTCTCCATTTATAAAAACCATTAGATCTTCTCCAACGTTTATCTCTCATATAAGCATCATCTGATAAAGCACTCATGATAAAAAGTAATCTACGAGATTAAAATATAGAGAAGTCCTTTAAATAATAATAATAGTTGGAGTAATTTCGTTACTTTGGTTTAATACAGCACATCTGAAAAAAAAAAAAATTAATTTAATTTTGTACCTAACATCTTCTGTAGATTGTACCCTTGTAAACCGCACACTTAGGTTACTTTTTGACAGCCATAATTAGCTTTGAAATATTCCGTAGATTGACCCTACTATTTTGAATATGTGCATTTCAAAATAAAATCCAAAATGTTTTTGTCAGATGTACCAAAATTAAAGTGTCGGGGTTGTCTGGTCTTAGGCGGTTCTCCAGTCTGATATCTACTTTACAGAAGACCCACGACAAGGCGAATTCATTTATAGGTAAGAAAGGAAGGCCGTGCCAGGGGATGAGCCCTGGACACTGACTTAGGTAGAGGAGGTCTAGGTGAGAGAGTCTGAGGCAGAGTAACAGTTCTAGTTGCCGAGATGAAGCGGACGGACTAGAGTTGTAATGATAGGAGCCAGCTTACTGGTTGCCGAGATGAAGCGGATGGATCAGTAAGCTGAAAAGGCTA
The DNA here is from genome assembly GCF_000696795.3 of Halyomorpha halys. Lineage (NCBI taxonomy): Eukaryota > Metazoa > Arthropoda > Insecta > Hemiptera > Pentatomidae > Halyomorpha > Halyomorpha halys. Next base: position 165,885 of record NW_027104988.1, on the reverse strand, counting down.
GGTTTAGGTTACAATCTTAGTTGCCGAAATGAAGCGGACGGACTAAGATTGCTGGAGATATGGAGAGGAGATAGGCCATCGTCTAAGGAGAGCATAACAAAATCCAACTCTTATGAGAATAGAATAGCAATGAACTTCTCTATCTCAAGTAGAGTGTAAGCCACCAGTGCTATGACTAGACCCGGATAAAGGCTTGATCTTACGGATCAATCCCGGTAACAATTGATGGCCTCATGTGATCGGTTATCACTGAGGATTCACTCTTTTAACTCTACTTGAGATAGTTCCGTAGAATAATATTGCTCAATCTCTTTTTATTTTATAATTAACATTCTTACATATTACATATTAACATATAAACATTTGAACAAGTTATCGTATTTTTATAATAATAAACTTATATACAATTATACAGCTTCTTAGACGCTTGTAGTGCTGGCCCCTGGCGGGTCACAGCGGCACTTCGTGCTCGCTGACTGCTACAAAAGCAAACAAAAAATGTTTTTAACTATTGTATTGTTTTTTTTTCTGACTAACCTCTTTTTCTTTAGTATGTTTGTCTTCAGCGTAGTAGTGCTTCTAGTCATTGTTTTTCTGCTCTTGGCAAGGCGCTTTATTTCACCTTAAGTCTTCTTTCTGTGCCTCCTTATTCGTTTAATGTGGCTGATATAGGTCGCCCTCTTATTCTTCTCTCCATTGTTCGCATCTTTATGTTTATTATAGGGTATTCTGATAACTAATGTCATGTCTGCATAAACCCAACACCTCGGCTGTCCCTGCTCCAGAGTTTTTGTCGCCGAGTGAACAGCTCTTCTCTAGCCCTGCTAGTACAAATTATGTTCGAGAATAACCATAACTACCGTTAATTTGATTTCGAATAATTTTATTGAGATTTCCCTGGTTGGTACTTTGATGATTCCGTATTAATTTTATTAAATTCCATTCACTACATACGCAAATATATTTGACATGTACTATATATTTCAGAAATGGGTTTTTCGATGTGGATAGTAAAAATGGGTCTAGTACTCATTCCACCTACTGTTATCGTTCATGTGAGCACAAATAATTCTCCTTGATACGCCAATATTTCAAAAAGAGTTTAAAATAAGTGTAAACATGTTTAGTTTATAAATCTCAATCTAATCCTCTAATTTCGATTAGCCCAGCGAAATAGTAATTTCCTCCATAAACATGCAATTCAAAAACGGCTAGTCCCATAGTTTTTATTTTGAAGCAAATCCCATTAAAAACAAAGGATATTTCATTGTGTCAAATGAAATATTCTCGAACAATATTTCAAAGAAACTGATGTATCTGAGCATAACATTAGGCCGAATATCTGAAGGGGGGGGAGGAAGCGGGTGTTGTATGCCGTGGCCTTCTTCATTCTCTGGCCTCAAGTCCCAAGTTGGGGGTGTCAACTTTTGATCTCTTATTTCTAATCGGCTTCCATTAGCCACGCTCTATAGGTCACAATTGTTTAGGATAAACTGTAATTAAGGCAGGTAGCCTTCTCATAGCTGATGAACACCTGGGGGATTTAATTCCATTACGGGCTCTAAAAGGTTTCTAGGATCTCTATAGAAGACACCATACGTGCTGGTAGGGGTCATTCCTTTCATCGTCCCTCGTTATTTCAAGGGTCAGGTACACCGCACCACCTAGATGCTCCAGCGAAATGCTATTTGAAAATGTTCATAACATTGAGAGGTTCAGTACATAGATATCACAAACTCCATGCTTTATCATCAATCAACATTTATGACGACATACAAATATTTGAAATAATAGAAATGATTTATGCAAAACACACAAATTGCTTTATTTTACAAACATCAGAAAATGAGATATTCAATAAAATTATACCAAGCTCGACCCTCAGAGGTCGGCCAAATACTATAAATTATAACATAAACTAATTAAACTTTTTTTTATAACTTTTTAAGATATTACAACACGACAATAAACTGCTCGTAGATTGCGATTATTACAACTCCTACTTAAGAGGCTTTGTAAATACCCCATTTACTGTAAAAAAAACTCATATACAATATGATAATTAGACCTGTTTGGACACACGGAATCGAGTTTTGGAGCTACATCCAAACATCAAACTCTATCATTACCGAATCCAAATGCTCCTTATTACGTCACAAACAAACTTATCCATAAAGACCTCAACATCCCATTTGTTGCAGATTTGGCCCCAAATAGACATACCTCTGCAAATTCGAAAATCCTTACCCACACAAGCCCATCATTTTTTAGCCTTTCATCCCAAAGTATCACTAATAATCGTCCGAGGCGTCTGAACACATGTCCACGGAACCTTCTATCTCAAATCAGTGATATAAGCACAACCATAGGGTGCTTCCTTCCCAAGATCATGTTTTAAAAATGCTCACATTTACTTATGGTATTTTATTGTACAGTTGAAAATTTCAATAAATAAATATTAAAAAAAGATATTGGAACAGAGAGTGAACCTGGTGAGTAGTATTATATTAAACAGACTGACAGTATACTGAGAAAAAATAACAGCAACTCCTTAAAATATAATTAAATTATAGTAGAAGATGAAGCAGAAAAACAGAGGTTAAGAAAAAAAAAATATGTACCCAATAGAAATTTAAAGAAAAACAAAAAATATAGAAATAGTCAGGAAGCTGTACTGATCTATCACCAATACTTGGGATATTTTACGATTTATAACTTTAATTGGAGGATTGTACAGAACCCACCCAAATGGGGGCCTGTTTGGATTCGCCTTATTCAGAATTTTTATTTTCAGACTTTTATCCAACATTGAAAAGTTTTATTACATAATAAACTGATATAAAATTTTATAACATAAATTTATTACTCTAGTAACGAAGTTTAAGAGGAATTGTAAAAGAAAAAACTTGAAAAAAAATGACAAAGATATTCTGAATAGATTAAATATTACATAAAATAACTTTTCAAAGTACAAACATATATTGACATTTACTTACGTAATATATAAAACAGTAATAACATACATATAAAACAGTTATTAGAAGAAAAATAGGATTGAAAAAATCCATCTTTAGAGGCCTGATTGAGAAAACCAGAAGAAGCCTTTCCAATATAGCCGGAATAGCTAAGTAAGCTGTAGGATAATTCACCATCTCCGCACTTGAGAGGGTAAGGGTGTTCGATCCAATCAGAAAAAACAACTACAAGGCAAAAATAACTGTTTTTAGGATAGTCATATATATTAATAATGGAATATATTTTGAACAGTATTATGAAAAATCTGATGGGGCGCGCGCATCACACAAATTTCACTTAGCAACTTAAATACGTCTCTAAGGTTGCCGTAGGTTGGTAGGCTCGGGTTCAAGTTTCTCTATTTTTGTGATTTTTGAAAAAAAAATTGAAAAGATGAGGGAAGGCGAAAATACTGTTGTTTTCTTTTAAATTTTTCTATTGCTATAAAAATTCATATTTTAGGATTTCTCTAGGTGGGAATGATGAATATAAATATTTATCCTGCCAAAAATGCAACAGTTTAGCAAACGATAAAGATGCCGAAATATAATTAGGAAACATTGGGCTATCTCGTCTTTTCCCGTTCGAATTGGATATCTGATTTTTCTTTTCCTCCTTCAGTTATTTATGAAATTCTTTATTATTTTATATTTTTCTGTTGATTATTTTTGCTAATGATGATTTTTTTTTACTGGCTTTTTTTTATTATTAAACAAAAGTTAAGGTACTTTAGAGTAGGGATGGGATATCGATATTATCGAAATATCGATATTTTGTCCCCAAAAATATCGGAATATTCTAAATATCGATCTATGATAATGTTATTAAAATCTATATCGATAATTGAAACAGTATTCTAATATTTTTTATTGAAATATCGATATTTTGTTTAAAAGTACTAGACAAATTAAAAGTGAAATATCGATATTCGGATTAAATAATTTAATACCCATTTCGACATATTTAATAATATCGATATGAAAGATTATCAACAAGAAATACCTTGTTTTATTTGGCTTAAAAATACTAAGAAAATTTTATAAAAATATTCAAATTAGTTTTTCGATAGTTTTTTAATTGTTATAAATATCGGTATAAAATATTAGAAAATATTTATCAACATAAAATATCGATAATCCATTTTTAATTATTCTATACAAAGTTCTAGTCTTTTTAAACAAATATCGATATTTCGATATAATAAAATCGGAATATTGTTGTTTATAATCCATATCGATATTACAACAATGGAAAATATCGAAAAAAATATGTAATTAACAAAATAAAATATCAATATTATATTTTTAAATTTACTTCAATGAAACAATTATATTTTAGTTTATATTTGTTATGTTTATGATATAGTTGTAGTGGTGTTGGGTCGTTTCATAGTCGTTAAGAGTTTCTTTTGTATTTTGATTAGGTATGACATAAAATAAGTCTTAATATATCTTTCTATGTTATCATTTTATAATTATTATTACTTTAATTCGTTAATTTTTCGATATTTTTAAATATCGATATTTTAGTTCCAATATAATATCGATATTGATATTGTTATCCGATATGATATCGATATTGTTATCCGATATCGATATCGATATTGTTATCCGATATCGATATCGATATTGTTATCCGATATCGATATCGATATTGTTATCCGATATCGATATCGGTATTTTTCTTTCAATAACCCATTCCTATTTTAGAGGATGATTTTTTAAAATTCGGTATTAAAAACCACTTAATTGCTCACTGATTCACCGAGTTTGAACTAAATCATTAGATCTATTTTGGAAAATCGATTCTATAAAGTACTATTTTCGTTTCGTCGATTTTAAAATCCGGCAGATATACCGGCACTTCACTTCTGTTTGTCTTTGAACCACACCAACATAACAATAATTATAGATTCATTAAGCTCGTTAAAAGGTTTAGATTGTATGTATCCAGAGCATCCGAAAATTTCCTGCATCAATTTTTACTTAAACACTTTACACAATATGGGTATGTCAGTTACATTTATATGGGTTTCCACGTAAGCCACGTAGGAATCGCAAGGAATGAACTAGCCGATAACGCTGCAAGAGAAGCACTTCCGCTTCCGGGGGTACCTCTAGTCGCAAATGCCGTAGAGGAGGTTGTACTGACCAGGCTGAGAATAGGCCACACGAGGCTCACCCAATCCTATGTTATTTGAAAAGAAACACAATAAGCCATATTTTCCAACAATGCCCATACTTCACACCACACCTCAATAGCTTAGGACTAAACCCAGATATAACCCCCAGGACTAAACCCAGATAGTGGTTAACTGGCCGATAGGTCAGCAAAAATGGCGATTTTTAAAAGAAGTCTATATCATGAAGTGCCAGTCAATGATTTCATTGTCCTCATTAACCAGAGGATTAAATGGGATGGAGACAAATATGGGGAAATGTTTCTGATAACAAATCAAAAAGGGACGTCTCCCCTTGGATATCATCAACTAAAAATGTGCGCAAAGGGAACTAGAAATTGTGACGCGCTTTCAAATAAGTCATACGCGCCTGATCCACGGTTACCTTATGGCCCGCGATCCTCCACCGTTATGCCAAACTTGCGGAACAGAACTTACAGTCAAGCACATTCTGACAGAATGTCGAGCATATAACTCCCTCAAATCTTTATATGATATACCAGATGAATCCATTCCATCTTGCAGGATAACAAACATACCGTAGATAGAGTTTTTGAGTTTCTACATCATTCCAAGCTCTACCATAAAATTTTATTAACAGGTCCCCATGTTGTAATAGTTTCCCATTTCAATATAATCGTAGCAATGAATCCAGACCCTTTACCCCGTGCAGGGGTACAGCCCAAGTTTTAAATTACAAATATAGCGTTCAGGAAATTAAGGCAATAATGACCCATACGTAGTTGGTGCCTTAAATAAAAAATGAAAACAAATCCTGACCATTCAATTTCGAATAAAGGTGTTCTGCAGTTACATTACTAGTTTTTTTTATGAGATAAATCAATATTTATTTAGCTGTGTTTAGGGAGAGACACACAATTTTTAGAGTTAGTATACAATCAATATATCAATATTAATAACATGTAGAACGTAACAAACTGATATGATAAAACGATGTTAGTGTTCAAACGTAGGTAAAGTTAAATATTGAACGTAATGGTGACTTTATCATTCATCACCCTGACGTTTCCATCAAGCAAACTTCACAAGCCGTTGTTTACATGGCCCTGTGCATATATGCAGCATGATTCAGTTCTGTATCCATTAGGGATGCCTATGTAGTGAACAGAGAGCGCCCGCCGTACAAAGCATGATCCATCTTTGTTGAAGGAATGCATTCACTCAATTCTTCTTTGTGTAAGCAAACATTCGGGTACTAACGTATTTATTATTAACTTAATAGGCCACTTGAATAACTCAATTAAAAATATAAAAGTAAACAAAAAATATATTTTCGAAAATTTATGTCAAATGGTAAACAAAACAAAACAATACAGCAGACTGTCGTTGAAAAAAAAACAGACATATTGCATAACTAAATTATCTTATACACATTCAATAATCTAAAGCGGATAAAAGTGTCCCCACTTGGATGCGCACATGCTGTGGTCAAGATAACTCTATAAACTCTATAAATTTTGACAATCTACACTTGATAATAAGTGTAAATTAAATTCAAGAATAAAAAATCTTTGAGTTCTGATAGCAACCGAATGAGATGTAGACTTCTAAATAGTTTTAAGAAACTCTGAAAAAATAAGAAAAAATTTTAAGAAATTTCTGTTGTTAAGGAATGGAAAATACAGTTTAAAATACGGAAGGCTTTTGTGCAACTTTGACACAATACAAATTTTCTTTCTATCAGCTTATAAACTTTGATTATTAGCCTGTTAACCGAGCGGTGCATATATAAATCCGTCAAACGGGAACAATAAGGGTACGCATGAAAACGTCCTTGAAATATATGTTGCGCCCTGGAACGGGCGGGATATATATTTTAGAACAACAAACGTATAAGTCTTCCATATATGTCTCGACATATATTAAATACAAAAAAGATAAAGGTCATTTGGATCTATTACACTTTGATAGAGTGTGTAGAATTGGTGAGTGAAATTGGTAGATAAGAACATAGTGAAAACCGACCCGAGGACATCGACAAACAGCTCTACACTTAAGCCACCACGCTTAGTTGAAAGGTATTTTCCAGAACGAATGAAAAGCGATATAGGAAAAACTTTTTTTTTTTAATATTTATTTATTGATTTATTAATATTTATTTATTTTAATATTTATTTACAACTGTACATTATAATACATTTAGTAAATCTGATCTAAGTTAAATTGGAGTGTTACAGGCGTGTAGAGAAACTACCCATTGGTAGCACTCTAATGATAGTTTACATTAGCTGGTCTCGTGGCCATCTTCTTTTCAGGCGCCTCGGAGGATTGTCAGGAATGGAAGAGGATGCAAGATTAGAAACTAGGGGGTAGGAAAAAGTAAATCCAGAAAATGCCGAGTTTGCACCAAAAAAGATGGCAAAGAATCTACATACATACTGGTGTTTGGATTGTAAAGTAGCTCTATGTATCAACAATTGTTTTAAAATATATCACACGGAAATAGAGTTATGAATTTTTACACACACATATATATATTTTAATTTTTTAAACTCAATATTTTCATTTAATTGATTGCTTTCGTTCTGTACTTCTTAAGTTTTTTGTATTTTTTAATGTGTATGTAAACAAAAAATATAAATATTTTGGTAATCTTTATAATTGTTTGTAAAATTTATAACTTTTTAATTCCATGGTTCCATTTTTTTTTTTTTTTTGGTATTCTCTTCTATTTGTTTGTAATTTTGAATTTTCCCTTTGTGCTTTACATATAAACAAACAAGATTATATATATATTTCATATTATTTTCATTTATTTTAAGCATAAATAAAAAAAAAAAATATGAAATTAAGTCATCCGGGCGTGACGTGACTGACACGTACTAGTGAAAAAATTCGCGCCCGTTATGTGCTGAGTAAATAAAAAGGGACTTATTTACTCCGGTTAACAGATTAAGGATCATTGTTAGAAATTTTAGGGGGCCAAAGGAACTTCAAAAATTTATCCCGAAAATTTTTATACTAAGAAGTATGAAGTAACTGAAAGTAAAAGTTATAGAATCAGAAAGTAGCACAATAACCACAAATATTTTTAAATGGTATTTTTAAAATCTTAAACAACATAAATTTTTTTATTAATTATTGGCAACTCTATAACGGCTACCAGAACTCAAAGAGTATTTAATTTTCACCACTTTTTTTTTTTATTCCCCTTCCTCGCCAGTTCTGTCATACCGGATAAGGTAACATTAGGCTAGTGCGGTGGGCTTGTGCATACCACTGCTGCCAATCATCAACAATTTATTTTATTATATTCATATTTTTTTTAACTCGACTGTGGTGCAGCCCCACGCTCAGACTATAAAAATGAAACAAAAGGTTTGATCCGTTGATTTTCTATTTTTTTTAAAAATTTCTTTCAGGCCTTTAAGAGGTATAGCAGCTGATACAATGATATGTATTTTATATTCAACATAAATTTTTCACGTTCGAAAAAAAATACAATTAAAAGGAAATTGATCAACATCAAATCTTTTATTATTTTAGTTTTCATAAGAACTTCAAGTCTATAAATGAAACTTATCAAGAATTTTATATTGTTGTCCAATTTTTTTTTTCCACTAAGCCAGTAACTAAGCTACAACTTTAACAATTTGCAATTAATGTTTGCAAACGTTGCAGATTATAAGGTTTAGTAATAAATTAATTGTTAAATATATCGGTAAACAAAGAGTTATTTCGGAATCATAAAAACTCTAATATATATATATATAAAATTTGTGGCAGTTTTGGGACTTGGGAAAAGATATTTATTGTTTTATATTTATATAATGATATGGTAGTTTTCTAGATATTTTAAATCCGATGTTCAAAAACTCGTTATAATTTCCTTTTTGGTGCTATCGGTTTCACTATTTGCCCTTTTAATTTTAGGTTAGCTACTGTCAATATACTATTCTAAATTATAGCTCAACAAAGAAGATGGAATAGCGAGCATTTCCTTCACTTTCATTATGAAACTAGAAGTTTTAGTTCTCGAGATGTTTTAATATTAATATGAAACACATGGAGCGTTGCCCTCACTACGTCCGTTTAATCTCGAACATTATCTAGCGTCAAAAAATAAATTTACTTCCGTATAACCTTTTTTTTCTTGAAATTTAGAAAGTTAGTAAAGAAGTTTCACATAAAAAAAAAAAAAAAAAAAAAAATTAGCCTCTAGTATGTCAAATTAAAAGAAATTTAAACAAAATAAAAGAAAATTGGCTCTATAGTGTCAGAGAAAAGCCGTGGTCAGACCATGGAAACTAATGCAACTGCACAATGACTAAATATGTCATGTAATAGTCTCTTAGTACTGTCAATCCTAAATAAGTGAAAAAGTTTCTGATAAAATAAAGAGGAAATCAATAAATAAAGCTACCTTTATGATTTATGTCAATACGAAATATAATTTCAAAGGTAAATTTTCTCAATAATAAGAAATAATCAGTAATTAAGTAACTCCATATATCTGTATATAAAATACGCAATCATACTTTGAATGTTCGTAAATATTCTATACTGAGTATATACAGAATACTACATATTCGGAGAAAAAACAACATTATGCAACGTTTTCCCAAAATAAATTACTCAAAAAAATTAGTAAATTCATATTTACTTACGTTATGAAAGAATGAATGGTAGAGGTAGGGGATAAGATTGTCTGGTATCAAAATTATTGTCTGATAATAAAAGTTATTGATTGGAAATAAAAGTTGTCCGCAAGAGAGGTTTCTTTTATACAGAGGTATCCGTTAAGAGAAGTTACAGTGGATTTTCTTCTCGGGGCTTTCAAATTTGATAGTATTAAAATGACAGATATCATATCAAAGTTGGGCATATTTGGAATTCATCTTTCATTGGAATCCAATTATGTAAATACCATCGTATTACTCGAGTCTCTATATGTGCTGTAACGTTTTGTATTACTAGACAAAAAATGGGATGAAAAGTAAAAAGAATACAAGGATCTAAATTATTCTTTTATTTTTTTTTCTATTTTTAAAACTCGTGATCTCAATTGTTCTTTATGGTGTATAGTTTGTTTGTGACCTAAAATAAGTAATAACAGTAAATTTTCATACCTTTGTAAACTAGGAGTCCAATATGTTTACCTATGACGGAATATTGCACCAAGATTTGCCCCCGAGGAAAATAAAAAGTTGACGTAATAAAGCCCCTTCATATTTCCAAAGCTGTAAACATGGCCTACTTCTTGGCTATAAAAACAGTTGGGTAGGAAATATCCTATTTTTATTCAAAATATTATTATTACCACAATCAAAATCATTGACACAAAACATAAGGATTTATTGTAAACAAATTCATAATTTTGTTTATACATTTAAAAATCTATTCTCCATTCAGGCTTATGGGCTGAGAATCATAAGGGAGAACAGTAGCCCTCTTTGAGGCATGATATCAATATTAACATGTACTGTTTAATTAATCTCCAACTACTGTGACCCTTGATTATTAAATAGAAACACCAATTATCAGAAAAGTTGAGAATATTTTCCTCTTAAAAAAAAATTAAATTTGTACTCCTAAAACGTATGAAGGGTCACGGGTGCAGTACTTTGTAAGGAAGTACTGTTAAAGAACAAGAGTTATGCAAGAAGGTGGTTTAGTCAGAATCAATCTCAACCCCCAGATTTTTACCCAACCAATGCTACACACGGCTACAATGAAACATAAATTATCTGCCACAGTGCCATACCATTGAGCTTTCCGCCTCCATGTATGTTCCTCTTATTTTGTACAAATCGGTAATGAGGTAGGTGATGAAAATAAAAAAAAAAAAAGCATTCTAAACACTAAGTAACTTAAAACACTTTAAAGGAACATTTAATAAAATATAATTAATAACCACAATTTTCTTCTAAAATAATTTAATTTATTTAAGGCCGCTGTAAAAAATGAAAATGCCATATAGTCCATCGTCAGCGCCATTGAGATTAGTAAGTTTAAGTTTTTATGTAAAATTATGTTGCTGAAATACAAAGGAGCTATTCCTATGGTCCAGATAAGTATGAGCCTAAAAAGGTTTTAAGTTTCTTTGAATAAGGGTCTGTTGAAAAATTAGTATATTGTGAGTATTGCTCAACTAAATATAATTTTGTTTATTGTAAAGAAAAAACTAAGTCGAAAAAAAATTAATTAAAAAAACTGACTACGGAATTGACCCTGCTTATTCGTTTCAAGAGACGGGGTGTTATTGCATATACCCTCAAAAATATCAGTGGGTTGTTACAGAAGTAGTTCTCTATAAATAATAAAACTTGGTATGGTAGTCGGGTACTTTCCACTATACGCTTCGGATGTTTGCAAGTGAATATAACTATACAGATCTTTGCAACTGTGTGTGTGGGCATAAAGAAAGTATAATAACACTTTTTTCAGGAGACTCTTGGCTTTCTTTCAGATGTAGAAGGCATTTCGCTACAATGCCAAGTTTCATTATTTGTAGGAAAAAACTTTAGTAACGTCCCACTAGTATGTTTAACAACAATCCGTTTTCTTGGAAAGAGTAGGTGGAGAACCAATTTGACACAACATAAGTCTCAGTATAAATTCAGATAACGCACTTTTTACGACTTTGCAAATATCTTTTTTTTTTTTTATAGGATCACAACAGATGTATCATGATTAAAACTTGCATACCTTAAAATATACTTTTTTTATGAGTATAATTTTTGTACTACTGAATAACTTTAAATTTCTGAGGCTGGAGTGTTATATACTAAAAAAAAGATATTAGATCATGAAAAATTTCGAATTCGAGTTTTCGACGGAAATAGTTGTCCTCCGAGTCAAAAAACTGTCTCGTAAAACGATCTGTGTGTTGGTTCCAACAGGTTGGAACCTCAAAAATAAAAATTCGTACGAAACTGAAAATGCATATTTAAGGAGGGTATATAACTAGAAATTTTTTTTTTTTTTTTTACTACGCCAAAGGAGGCATTTCTGCCATTTTGTTTCGTACAGCCCAGTAAAGTTTAGCTCTGCTGATGTAACTTCCGTATGTAGTCAAGTCCGCCATTGCCGCATATGCAAATATGTGATCGCCAGTCATCTCACCAACTCCACACAGGACGCAGTCCGAAGATTCAGTCACTCCTATTCTCTTCAGGTGGTGCCGCAAATAGTCATGTCCAGTAGCCAATCTGAAGCATGGCACTGACACCGCTCTTGGTAAAGTCAATGGAGGTCGCCTCTTAGGATCTAGCAATGCCGCCCAGTTCTTGCCCCCACATTCTCCTCTACTCCTTTCCTCTGCTCTTCCAGTGATGGCGCTTCGGGCCATTTCTTTCGCCATGTATAACTAACTAAATATAAAGTGGTACTATATAACTATACTATATAAACTATATAGTATTTATATAATTTATATAGCATATAAATATACTATATAATATTTATATAGTATATAAACATACTATATAAACTATATAGTATTTATATAGTATATAAATATACTATATAAACTATATAACTAGAAAGTGGTAGCACCTTTTTCACTAAAATCGACCAGTCGAATGTACTACTTTTTTGGAAGAATCTATTTTTCACATTTTTCATTCAATTTTCTCCAAAATAGTTCAAAAGATATTGAAGGAACTCAGTGAATTAATGGGTAATTAAGTGGACTTTAATATCACATAGCTTTTATCTTCTTTGAAATAATTTTTTCAAAAACTATTTCTGTAAAGTATCTTATTAATTTTGTTTATTTGAAAAAAAATATTAAACAATTCTCATTGTTAACAATAATATATGGGATAAAAATGTATGAATGTAATGTTTTAACACAAAGTATTAAAGAATATTAGAAATAAATAAAAGAGAAAAAAAATCCAATTCGGACAGGAAATACTGAGATCAAACGATCCCCGATCGCATTACACTACTCCGTTAACTTTTGTTAAACTATTGTATTCTTAGCAAGAATAAAGTTTACATTTGTTATCTCATCTCGAGAAACTCTAAAATACGAATTTTCATAGTAACAAATAAAAAAAAATTATTCATAATTTTCTTCTTTGGTCAAGATTTTTCTTTCTTCTTTTTTTTTTAAATCACGAAAGTAGCAATAATTTCAACACGAGCCAACCAATCTACAAAGAACTTGGGACCAAAGGTTTTGAAATTAGCTCTCAACAAGAGCATATAATTTAATAAATGGCTGAAATAATTTCTATTAATCCAACCAGGAAAATTAGGAAGGGGAATTTTATTAAAACATTCCGACATTTCATCACCAGTTAATCAGTATATCAACAATAACACAACCGTGAAATGACATTGAAATAATTCAATTAACTCTGCATAGTAAACTTTGCATTGTTAATTGTTTGTGTTTCATTACGGTCTCTTGCTTTTACTAAGGGGAGAGTGAATATGATGATAAAATAGAAACAGTCTAACATTTTAGAATTCCTATATATACATGGAATTTCGTTTAATTGATTAGTTAGTGAAACATAAAAGATTAATTAAATTTTAGAAAGAGGTAAGAAAAAAAAAACTGCTAGTTTAGTGACAAAATACCCTCTTCTCTTTTACACGAATAAAAAATCTCTTTTGAATTCCTGGAAATTTATTTTTTTTTCTTTACATCAATGAAATCATTTTATTCAGAGCTTAACACAAACAAATCAAAAGCACATATTTCACAATTTTCGAATAGATAGGTATTCTAAATAATGCTGGTAACATTTACTTGAACCGAAAACTAATACAAAGCTGATATTTTAATTTTCTGAGACTCTGTTGAAGGTTTTTGATCTAAAGCTATTTCAATAGTTAGTTTTAATTCTACCTGAATCGTTGTGGAGAAGAGAATATTACAGACACAATATTATATAACTGGTAAATAATACCTGTTATAACATTTCATATGTATATTTTGTAATGCCACAGAAGGGTGATAATGATCACGTCCGAGTACATGGGCGCTAACTGGTAAGGTTTTTGCCAATGTTAGCACTTACAGGGACATTTCGTATCGACCACTAGAACCCCTATCACATCGAAATATTCATATACAAACCACTCTATAACAAATCTAACACACACAGTAATAAACACAGTTAGGGACGACGTTTTTTTTTTTTTTT
>NW_027104988.1:125835-151356 GCF_000696795.3 Halyomorpha halys | reverse complement strand
ATAAAAAATAAAAAATAAAAATAAAAATAAATAAAAATAAAAATACAAATAATAAAGACCATAGATAATAGTGAAATGATAAGAGAAACAGTCTGAAATCAAAAAGTGTGAGGGAGGGGGTTGGGGTGCATCAGAAGATGGAGCTATGAGGTGATGTTAATAGGGTTAGGGACGACGTGAAATAAGAACAGCATTATATTAGGGCATTTAAATACGCATCGGGCCGGTTCTGGCCGAGTACTTTGAGGAGCTGATTTTGGACCCTAGCCTCGACCCTACCTTAAGCACTGGTCACGTAACCTTGGATTTTGCACCCTAGACTTGACCCTACCGTAACCACTGGTCACGTGACCGATGGTGGTAGATTTGAATTAAAATTTTTACTTTGACCTAACCTTAAACACTCACGTCATGATAAGGCAGCCAATCAGAAGCTAGAATTTGATCACGTGATACATGGCGGGGGATTTAAAGGTTAAGGTAGGGTCGAGGCTAGTATCAAAAGTCCACTCCTCAAAGTACTGCGCCAGAACCGGCCTAACACCCCTACTCTCATCCAATTGATTGGAACTACCCATCGACCGACCAAATCTGAAAATATTTTAGAAAAACTCATCGTGATTAATCGAACCCCATCCAGGAGCTCACACGAAAATAGATCAGGAAGCCCCAAGTTCCTTTCTTTCTCATGAAATACGTCATTTCACATCAAGATAAAGCAGGATCAACTGTTAAACACCTATTAACCTATACACGACACAGAATAGGAAAATTATTGAAGCGAAATTCTTTAAGAATGTTTTAATGTGAACTCAATTTTTCCAAGGAATGTATTCATTTTGTGACCAAACAAAGAAAAAATATTCGATTTGACAAAGGTAACTTGTTTCAACTTAGATCGCAATCGCCGATAAATTTTAGAAATACTGTGCAAACAAAAGTAATTTTAAACCAGAAAAAAAAATTGAAAGTCCTTCAACTCTCACTTCCAACAGTTTTTACTTAATCTACGAAAAAGAAAAAGCAGCTGGAATAACTCGAATCATATGATTGCCAAACGTTCGATCAAATATCAAACATAAATAACGGATCACACAACCCAATAAACATAACATAAGTACACGTAATTATGCCCAGTAGTATAGTAGTATTAAGATATTCAAGATGTATTTTGCATAAAAACGCTGGTCAGAATGCATGATTCTCACTGCTACCATTTACAGAAAAATGTTATATTTTATTTGAATCTTACAGAAGTGATGTTGGAACCGTTGTGTTCTTTCATTCATTATTTTGGAGATGAAAATGCAACATTTTATATGAATAGAGTACTTTCACATTTCTGAAAACTCGAACATAAGACTTCCCCTTTCTTTGAGAAAGATGGATATCTGTTGATTTTATTTTATTTCGTTTTCTAACTATATCTCCAAATATTCTGAAAATTAATGTCCAATATCTGAAATACGAAACTGTATTTTTATGTAAAAATCATTCCTATTGTATGTTATCGATAAATTAATTTTATAAGAACTATGCGTAAGTAATGGCTCCATTATCAGCCAACATGATCGACCTATGCATAGTTGGTGGCTGCTTCCAAGAAACTTTATATATAGAGGTAAATGATAATGGGATTGGTCCCTTTGTATTCCATGAATGGGTCAGCTGTAGTTGACAATTATGAGGTGCACTTAGGGATATATGATCGACAAGGGTCAGGTACTCTCACTCGATTTACTCGTGCAGTCGACGAAGTGCTTCCCTTAAATGTCAGAAACGGGTGTGACCGTTAGTCAACAGAACTTTTTTTGCAGATATTTCTTTTTTTGGGGGGGGGGTGTCGAGGGAAACCAATCTATTTTTATAACTAAAGTGAAATTTTGTTTTAAATAACCAAAATAATTAGTTTTTCTATACCTTTGGGATACCTCTACAGGTTGACAATCAACTTCACTGGAAATAATAGGCATTCTCGTAGCTAAAGAATTTTGATAAATGTTATACAAGTTTAAGCTACACCTGGTCAATATTAGATCAGAAAAAGCATAATGTTAACACAATGTTAACCCTTGCAACTGTTCCTATAATGCCATACGGCAACACAAGATGTATTATAATAATGTACATATAGTGTGTATTTTATATTATGTAATTGTATATATATATGAAATAAAGAGGTTAGAAAAAACAAAAAAAACAGTACTGAAATGTCGTCTTTCAAGTACCTCTTCTCCTTTTTAAATTATCTTTTTGATCCAGAAAAGTCTTAAATTATATATACATATATAATATTATAGTTACAACATCATTTTCCGGAAAATTGATAATATAATATTTTATTAATCGGATATTAAAATATATAATACTTTTTTATTAATCGGAACAAATCCTTTAAAATGAGGAGGATATAAGACATCAAACAATTAAAAGAAATACATAAGGATGATACAAATTTTTATTTTATAACATATAATTTATGAAACCTTTGTCAATTCATACAGTGATTTTATCAATACACTTAACTATATCAAAGTTGATAATAAGTAGATGGACTGAATAATGGACTGCATATTTTGTCCGAAACTTCGTCAAAAATATAGAAATAAAAGAAGAGAAAGAACGATTTTTTCCTTGAATATAGATAAACAATAAAATTGTTTAGTTGAAGGTTGAATAAAATAAAATATAAATTATAGTAATGAAAGTAATTATAAAATTTAAATTTTAGCATCTACTACAATTTTATTTACGTAAGATGTTGAGAATTCTTCATAAAAATATCAACATCAATCTACTGAAAATTTTATTAAAATGAAGAACCTGAATTGGTATCAGCTATATTTATTAATAATTTAAAAAAAAACCAGGTATTTTGTTATATTGTTTTTCTAAGCTATTTATCTTTTATTTTAAAAACTAGGAATAGGTATTCTAATATAAGTAGCCAATCAAAACTGATTCTGGAATAATTATAGCTCAGAGAATCCTACTTCCCTCCGTATTTAGCATATTGAAGATACAAATCACTATTTCCGGAGAGAGTTTACTAAACTATAAAGTAATACAAGATTGTCTTAACTTAGAGTAAATTGCCAGATAAATAATAAATAAAGTTTGAGCTATATTTTGAGGTTGAAAAATAACTTTTATGATGAGATTTAGACACAAAGGTTCCTTAGGGAGGGGTGGGTTCATAAGAGGTCTGCCTTATATCCCACCGCTCCTAATCTGTCCCCTGCTTCCCGACAAACTTCAAAAGAAGATATAATCTTCTTTCCTTTCTTTTTCTCTCACACTTGTCATAGCTCTGATAAATTGAGATATATTACTTCTTTCAGCTATAAATATGGGGGTCCAACTTTATTGTTTTCGGAACAAACTATTCCATTAACGACATTTCATCGTGGCGATGAGACTGTTTACAGAAAATCAAGATGTGTGACCAAATAATTACATTACAATATAATAGCATTTGTAGATTAATTATTAAAAGACGGGCCATTAAGTTTGAAGTTTGCGAATGAGGAATGTAAGTGATATGGACGACAAACAATTTATTCAAGAATCCGTTGTTTGAATTTAAGGGTGAAAAATTACGGATGATGATCTTAAATGATAATTGCTCTGTAACTAAAAAAAAGTTATTTAGCTAATGACTTTTTAAATCGAGTATAAGTAAATATATGCAGCAATTAAAAGAACTAAGAAAATGATAGTTAATATTCATTATGATAGTTTAACCTAATTCTTTATAACAAATATCATCAATTTGAGATAATGAATATGAAGATGATAATTTATAATACAACAATCAAATTCATGTCAGGATGAATAATCTGGTGGTTTTAATGAGTTCAATATTTTTGTTTATATTCTGCTCATAGTTTAAATGGCAATGAAAGTAAAATTAATGCACGGCCGAATTTTGTTAATATTATATTTTGACATGATAAAATGAAAACCTTGGAAAAAACAAATATATATTAAATAAAAAAAGGAATTCAATATAACTTATGACTATTACAAAATTAAAATTCAGATTCAACAAAATAAAATAAACCTGATTCTGATTAAACTAAAATTATTTTAAAAAATGATTTAAGTGAGTTCAATCAGAGATCAAGTGAAATAAAAAAAAAAAGAAGAAAAAAGTCTTTATATCACCGTGCGTAATTGATAGGATTCCCAATGTATGATTGTTCCTGTCCTCCTGGAGGCAGATTCGAAAAATGTCTGTCTGCCTTGTCCTCATGGAGGATAAGTCAAAGTTGTAGTCGACCCGCCGTGACGAAATGAATAAAACAAGTAAGCAGGCCAGACTGCCGGCAATTAATACTCAGTATAGATAAAGAGACGCCTGAACTGGCGTACGTACACAATTATTTTTACCCTATAGTATTGTTTATACCTTTAAAGTATTATAGTATTGTTTATACCTTTAAAGTATTATAGTATTGTTTATACCTTTAAAGTATTATAGTATTGTTTATACCTCTATTATTTATAATAATAGATACCTTCTGTTACGAAATGAATAACTAAAAAGCAGGCTGGCCGCAACAATAGACATCCAAGACCCTGCAGAGTTGTTGAGGTACAACACGTTTTTCCGTGATTCCTCTGTGTAGCAGACTCAGAGATATCAACCTTACAGAGTTGACATTGTGCTGAATATCTTCTTGTTATCAGACGGTCATGGGTCAGCTGAAGGTGTTCAATTCTGTGGCGTGTCATAACCAATTCCTCTCATCAACACTGTATGGAGGGTGAAGCCTCACAGTTGACTTCATTATTTTAAGTACTTTATTGTCCCATACAGTACAATTTTGTTTCCAGTTATGTACGTATGGGTCGAAACAAATCTAAATGGTGAATTCAAGTTGGTGTTGTATTTTTCAGTGAGGGCTTCTGTTGTAGATTGAGGGCACTCAGGGAATCAAAACAAACTATTACTGAAGGATATTTTCATGATTCAATTAGTTGGACCGCTTTTGAAATCGGCATCAGCTTAGATGACGCCATAGACACCATCTAGCTTGTATTTCAAACTCTATCCCTGTTGAAGACTTATTATAGTCAAGTTGGTCGTCCTTTAACCATCCGTATATATAAACCTTATAGGTTGATTGTTTTGAAAGAGCGTTCAACAGTTAGGTCATCAACGTCCGTTGGTTATTGGTTTTGGTAAGGTATAGTTGGGGTTGACCACTAAACCGAACCCGAAAGAAGCAACCAGAATCCCCAGGCATGCAGGAGGCCAGCCAGGGTTCAGAAGGCGTCCAAGCGCCACACGCCAAATGATAACCTTATTGTACTGATTGTTACCGAGTTCCGAAAGGAATGCTTATGTTATACTTGAGGAGAACGACTTGAAGCCTTAAAGAATAAATTAGAGAACCACTTTATAATTGACAGGACGAGGTGACAAATAAGGTAATTCAGTTAATGTTAAATGCATTCAATTCAAAGGGAGGGAGGCATTTAGTTGTTCTTTCATATTTATCTCTAATTCTCAGTTTGGAAATAGATTTATATACTAACTTTATTGGTTTCGTATTAATTTTTGACAAATTAACTGCAGTAACTTTTGGCGGTGATAAACAGTTTAGTGGACTTCAGAGGAAAGCAGTATGACAGTATGGTCACTGCATCTAGTCATTTAATTTAACTGTAACTTGCAGAGGCAATAATCAAACTGCCGTAATCTATTTTTCTAAATAGTATGCCTCATAAATGCGGGGCATTGTTTTCCTGTCTGCTCCACAACTTGACTACCCTGATTTCTTAAGTATTTTCGTTCTTTTTATGGTTTCAGATTGAAGCTGTTCTATATGAATAGAGCTTAACTTAGTGTATAGATAAGGATTCAAAAAACCTAACATGATCCGTCGTAAGATGTTATTTAGATATGATTGTGGTGGGATACCGAGGTTCCAATACCGGCTTAAGTGTAAACAGTACGTTTTGTTTGTTGAAAATTTAAATGCCATTTATCATAATAATCTATTAGTGTTCTGAATATAGGCCATTATGCATTGCAGGTCAGGTGATGTGCTAAATTCAGAAAATTTGCACGCTTGGTGAAATTCTTGATTTGATGTAATTCTCATACATTTTAATTATAGAGCAACACGTCATACAAAAGAAATTATCGTTAAAAATATCATGAACGTATAAATAACTTGCCTGATGACTCACAAAAAATTTGTATGGATTTTATTGTGAGAAGAAGCCTTCGGAAAAAAACAAATTCTGTCTTTTTTTTTTTTGGTCGAAACTCAACAAAATCAATGAAATTTCGATATGATGAGAAGCTATTTTTGAAGTACATTATGCTTGAAATCCTAAGTTTCAGTTGTAAGACTTGATGACAGCAATTGCTCTAACCTTAATTACGGTTTTCTGTAAGGGGCTCTGCTCCTTTATTCAAGGAGTTACTTACTTAGCCTCAAGAGGACCCTTCCTTAGGTCTTACCCTTCCAGAGAAGGTCCTTAGGAGTCCCCTAAATTGAATCCATCCCCATTGTTCGTCCTCAGGGGCGGTTTTTGGAATCAATAGTACAATTTACTATTGTCAGAAAGTATGAAACAACGCGGTCTTTTAATTTCTTTAGAAAAAATACCATTATTATTTAGCCAAAACTGAATATTATTTTTTTTAAATTAATAGTATTTTTCCATTAATATTTAAATTATTATTTTTAAATAATTTTAAGAACATTATTTTTTTTAATATTTGCATTTTTAGCACACTTTCTCAGCCTCCACTGGCTCATTACCAGTGATGCAGCGAAAGCGATGCGCTGGGATCTAAAGAGCTCAGCTCTACACACGTGAGGGATAGAGTGGGCTCAGGGATCATTGTATAAATATTTATATAAGAGTATAAATGTGACTAGAGATTATTTTATTTTATTTACTTATTTTTTTCAAGCACATAGTTTAATTATGTTAATTTTCTTTATACTTTTATTTGTATA
The DNA here is from genome assembly GCF_000696795.3 of Halyomorpha halys. Lineage (NCBI taxonomy): Eukaryota > Metazoa > Arthropoda > Insecta > Hemiptera > Pentatomidae > Halyomorpha > Halyomorpha halys. The sequence continues at coordinate 144,373 of NW_027104988.1, read as the reverse complement.
TATTTTAAGAGAGATTTTACTTATTATTTTTTTTTTATTTTTTTATTTTAGTATGAATGTGATCAGTCATTACTATTACCTATTTCCCACAACGGTGGAAGATTGTAATATGTAGCAATAAATAAAGTTTGGGAAAAAATATTTATATTATTTTAAAATTCTATTAAAATTATTTAGTCGTATTAAAAAGAAATAAATTGGTTTCCTGGCTCGAAATATTCTAATTGTCAATAATTCACATTAATTACAAAAGAGTAGTACTCAAAACAAAAAACAACAACATTATGTTAATTTTATAATTTTGTTGTAAAATTGTACTATGTATGGCAACAAATAAGTTTAAATTTTATTATAATAGATTAATACACTGCAACTCAAAATAATGATAAAGTCAAAGACGTCCTAAAAAAACAAGAAAACAGCGGAAGGGGTTATCCATTAGATATAACCATAAACTATAAATAAAAATAAATCCTTGGTATTTTCTATCGGAACAATTGAATAAAATAATAAGCAGCAAAAAGAAAAGAAAAATGTCAATCAATGTCAAAAAGACTTATCATGGTTACAATATCAATGGAAAAAAGGGATAACGGCTGTTGAAGCGAAAGAAGCCAAGAAATATCTTCAAAACTTGATTGGAGTTTTTCTATAAATGGTGGCTGGCATAGAAAGTTAACCCATTTATTGGTTTCACAAACAAAAAATATAAATAAATAAAATACATTTTTGGATAAGTAATGTAGTTCTGCAGTGACAGGTAAGGAAAATGTTATTATCGGAAGTAGTGTTGACTTGAAATATTTCATATATAATTATGTTATAAGGTTAATTTTACATAGTTAATATATACAGTTAAGTTTATTTAATATATACGCTATTAAGCTAATTTAAATCGATACGAACCTGAGACTAAAACTACAGCTAGTTTTTACGAACTCTGGGAGTAAATAATTGATTATTTTTTTTTTACGCTACTGGTCCACTATTGAGGATCTTTTATACACACACATAACTTAACTGGTGTCGAAAATAAAATGCAAATGAAGAAAAAAAAAGGATGGTGAATGACAAACACAAGATCGAGTGAAAATATGCTTTATTTATTCCCAGTTCTCCTTTATATTTACGTTCGATCAACTGATGAACTCGGTCAGTTGATACTTCCCTCTGTCAGCTGACATCGCAGTAACAGCTGACCCAGTCCGTAACTCCTCTCCACCAGTTTAGGAACGATCCTCGTAAAGTTAAGATGTATAACATAACAGTATTGATGTATCCGATATATACATCAACTCTTTCCCCTGGCTGGATTCGAACCAGCGCCGCTGCAGTTGCGAGGTTACTAACGAAGAAGCATTGCAGCATAGGTGTCGTGTCCTCTCAAAGTAAATAATTCTTGAGTTAAACTTACCCCAACACTACTTTATTCTGATACAAAGGGAATTTTTCAAGTGTAGATCTAATGTAGAACTGAACAAAACTTTTGAACTATTAAGTGATCTCGATTTTATATAATTGTGATAAGGATTCAAAACGTTCGATCAATGCTTTTATTAGTGTGTTTAATAGTACAAAATTATAATTACTTCTAATTGTACAAGTAAACAAAAAGTATAATTTCAAAACATTTGTTTGCATTAGCTGTTACTCATCCATGCAAATATTACTCATACGTTAATAATTTTAATACTCTTATTCTCTTTGTAGCCCATACATTTATTCAGTCAATGCCACCACAACGAGACCTAATTTACGAGCATTATCCTCCAAGTTTTGCCTAGCTGTGGCCCTCACAAACTGTTTCCGGATAGCACTACCATTTATCCACACACTCGTACACAGTTTGATGGATTTTAAAGGCGGTGAGTCCCGTGATAAAATTAATGAACACTGCAGTGGATAGATGTTATTTACTGGTTTTGGAGTAGGCTTTCTGTAACCGACACGCATGCTGCTATCAGATTTGTGTTGGCTTCGTAGCGACCTAACGTAAAACAGGGGATGTACATACAAAATATTATTAATACTTTATTTTTTTGTAATAAATGTTGATTTTTTTTATTTATTTGGTTGTAAATAATACTTTCAACAATAGACTAAGAAGTCCTCAAAATCAATGAATCTTCACAACATTAAAAGAAAAATATCTTGTTATTCAAATGAGAAGATACGTCAAGTCTAAACTGTAAATTTTTTAGGGAAATTGTAAAATTTCCTAATAACAGATACGAGACTGATTAACACTAAAAATAAAATTTAAAATGCGTTACAATTTTTTTTCAATGCTTAAAAAATAACACATTAAAAAAAACGAGAAAATTTGAGAAAAAAAAGACCCTATCCTTTTAATTTAATACTAGTGGGGAATTTTATCTTAGGATGGTTTCAATAGGTCTTTATCACTTTTTTTTTTTTTTTCAAAATAAACTCAGCTTTATTGCACACCAATGCACGTATAGAAAACGGCCACTAACAATTTTTGCTTCATATGCATTCTAGTTTTTGAGATAGAGTAATCAAATAGAAATAATCTGTTATTTTATCATAACAAAGATAAAAGAACACATTCCCCTCCCCATATTACTTCTGAGGGGTAAACTTTTTACTATCATCCTTAGCAAATAGTTTTATATTAGAATCTATTGAAAGAAAACAGTTTACAATTACTACCAAGGTAACTTGCAATTTTACTGAAGTATAAATATCTAATTTGTTCAAAGATCGAACTTGACCAGATTCCTCAAAAAGTAAGCCAAGCCTTTGTTTCATGGATCAACATAAGCAAACAAGACAACATACTTTTTTTCTTTCGAATTTTAATCTTGTCAGAAAATGTACAGCTCACTACTTTTACTGTTAAATTAAACTTTTTCTCTTAAATTCTCAACAGGATGTTTGGCTATTTTTACAAAAAGAAAAAAGGTCCGAGGTTATATGATATGTAGCGGATTATAATGAAAACGTCAGATACTGGAAGACGAGCTGTCATCTAGATGGCTGGACCATTCTCCAGCCCGTCAGTCAGTGATGAAAGGAAAAGGCTTTGTAAAAGAGGAGATTGCGTGACTGTCCAGAACCTTTGTGTTTGAAGAGAGGGGAAGTGGGTTACTCTTTGAAAAATATATTTCATTTATAAATGATCTGCAAAGGAGAAGGACGATCGATGGCTTGTAACGTGGGTTGTTATTTTTACCGTTGTTTGACACAAGCACCTCAGGGAAATTATTTTTAACACCCAAAAGAGTGGGGGTCATACTGTATGTTTTTCTTTGTGACTTCTGTCATTTTCTTTTAATATTTAGTTGTAATTTCTGCTGAGTAGGAATCGGAAATACCAATAAATACAATAAACCATAATGCTGTGTCTGTGGCTTAATTTGTGGATTGTGAACCGCCAAAAACTAAAGACTCTCGGGACATTTTAACTCTATTCAACACGCATTTGAACCTTACACCTTACCATTTCAGATTTTCATCGAATTTTACACAGATGTTGAATAAGTATATGATAGGAAAAGTGTGAAATTTTATTGAAATATGTCCACTCGTTTTTGAACTATAGATATTGTTATGTCCTCATGAATGGGCTAAAAAAAAATCAGAGAACAAGTTTTGGGATAAAAATGGAATAGTAGTATACTTAATTAACTAATTAAAGAATAACATCTCCGGTCGAAAAAAAGAGAGTACAAACAAAAACCAAACTGGCTTATGAGAACTATTGAATTAGTCAAAATATTATTTTTTTTGTTCTGTCCGTAAGTTTTTGTTGGGTATAAGAATTGTCATTTCAACACGCTTTTGGAGGGTCAGAGCTTCAGTACTTTATACTTACTGTTGCGCTCGACTTTCAAAACGTTGTTTTGTTCGCGAGACCATCACAACAAAATGGCAAAAATCAAATGAAGAGGATCGCGAAACCCTTCTGATCGAATGGCGGTGAACAGAACAATAAATGACGGCCGGACAATAAAATCTAAGTTGACGGAATAAACAGACTGCGGTGTCAATTATAGAAAGTAGGTGGAACCCGACACTTCATGAGAGGCGCGGATAAACTAACGAAATCAAAAATGACGTTCGAGCCTACTCAGCCTCTATCAAAACCTCAAGCATCTCCAATACCAGCAAACGAAATGGGGACCGGGAACTCCTAAGAAAACCGAAAGTCTCTAAAGAGTAGATACCTGGCCCTTCGATGCGTGGTGAAGATTAAAAAATATCAGCTGAGAGCAAGGGGGATGACTGATTAGAGAGAGATCACGTGACATGAAAGGGTCGAGTGTTAATAGTCTAGATAAAACGAAGTAAAAAGGGACACGGCTTAAAGATCACATGAACGTCACGTGACTTTTAAGTATTTATAGGGCGTGACATAATGGTCACGTGGTTTAAAGTAGGCATGTCCTAATAGTTAAGGCTAGATCGAAGTAAAAAGGGGCGCAGTTCAAAAGTCTTGAGATTAATCATGTGAGTAGTTAAAGTCAGGTTGAGCTAAATTTGAATGCATATTTCCCCACCATTGGTACCGTGACCAATAGTTAAGGCTAGGTCAAACTAAAAATTTAAATTTTGATGAACCTCCCAAATCGGTGTCCCAACTTTCTCATGTTTTCTCTAATCATACGATTCCTCAACGCCACTTCAATAACATTGAAAAAAACAACACAATATTGTGCTCATTATTGCTTTCATATATGTACTCTTAGAAGTGTACTATTCGGAAGAATGAATTTAGGACGGAAATAGCAAATTGCAACATGGTTTTCATCAACAGAAATCAAACTGAATCAATAATTCTAGTTCTGATTGCTTCATTGTTATGGAGAACAACTACATGAAGTGCACTTGTAGGCTTTTGTTCGTTGGGGTTTGTTGCGGACCCGGAATGAACGAGTCAGGCATTCAGTAATTAGTATTCGTATTACAGATCACCACCGACAGTTTTCAAAAACTCTACTGAGAGTTCTTTGGAATATTTATTTTGTTCCGGACATCACAATTATTCCAAAAAGTATAATCTTTAGGTCTCGTAAAAAAAGTAACAATTGAATAAAATTAAAGAAATATTATGATTAATGAATAAAGCTGTAAGGGTTAAAGATCTATCAAACGTTTTGCTGATTAAAAGTTCTTAGAAAAAATGTTATACTAAAATCTATAAAATGACTTTCGAAGTTGGATCACGTCCATTAACCAATTTATCCATAATTGAATGAATTGAGAATGTTTTATCGTATGAATTGATCGTATGAATGACCATCAAAACCGGACAAACGCACGGATTGCTATCTTTCACGATATATCTAACGCCGAGTTTTATTGAGGCCATTATCAAGGACAATGTATCATAAAAAGTTTTTATTATAAACTCATTATCAATAATTTCAAAAAGTAATATAAGTTGTAAATTAATAGTTTAAATTATTTTACATCAACTTAAAAATAACAGTTCTGCCTAGGTCTAACACAATATAGTAAAAATTATGAAAGAACTATTAAACAACAAACCAATAAGGAATTTATTTTTATTAATTAATTCATTTGCCTACTTTAAGTTTAATTGCCTATATTTGTCCCTTTTTCATAAAAATATAAATACTTTTAATTGCAATTTATTTTAACGTTCCGATCACTCACTTATCAACAACAATATTATTTAACCATTATCACAATCTGGTCAGGCATACTATCAAAATTAGCTTTTATTATTAAAATCCTTAAGAACTTCTGAGCAACTCTAGAGAGCGGCCGTACAAGACCGTTACATGGCCAAGGCTCATTGAGGAGGCCAACGTACACAAATTGGGCTGTAGCGCCATGGAAGGTTAAATAGATTAAAATCCTATCAATCCTAATCATAAATAGTAATATAAAATTTAACCATATTAATCTGACTACATTTTCTCAAATGAACATGGAAAAATACAATTTTTTTCCCCGATCTTCAGTTTCCACTTCGCGTTAGTGTACGAAGTGGGGCGTACATATACCGCCAAGCTAACGTTTTTCGCACTCCATCTAATCTAGGTGTTCCACATCCCGTGATTTTTTCGCATCAATGTGCGCCCGACTCTCAATTCAAGTAAGATAAAATTAGAGTCTCATACATAATTTTTAATATGCTTATTTAGAGTGAATTGTGGAGTTATCGACGAGTTAGATCTGATAGAGTGGAATAACATAAATTAATTCCATCTCTGTGGTGTAAATATGGAGCAAAATGGATATAAGAAGGAGTATTAGATCAATAAAGTTAATATTTCAGTCAGACTCAAGTGTGTTTCTCATTCCTTTTATCTCTTTTTTTTTTTTTTAAAGTTTAACGCCCGCCGTTACGTAACAACAGCACAATATAAATCACTTTAATTATCTTCTCGATTAAATGGGAGTCATTCATTCGAACGTATGTACATCATAATATCACTAATATTATTATTAAGAGACAAGCATATTACAAACTAAAATCCAAAGAGAACTTTGCTTTTAGTCACTAAAAATAAGATAATAAGACAATATTGAACTAGACTGGCTTGTGGTAGGTATCTAACCTAAATTAAACGTTAATTGAAACACAACAAAACTTTTTTTTTTAATTAGCAGAGAAATAAAACATTTTGAAAATTATATATGACATGTAATTTTGACATGCATTTTGACTCATAAGACAAAATAAAATAGTTAAGATAAGATTACAGTAACTAAAATGAAATTTGATATTATTATTATGAACAACAATCCTCATTTTTCCATTTATGTGAATTACTTCAGATAATCAATCGTTTTTATTTTTGCAAATGAAAAACCTTGATGCGAAAACATTGGAGTGGTAGTAGAGAGAAATTATTAACCAATGTTTGTTGCTAATACGAACTAAGGTTAGTTATTATTATCAATGATGCTGATGTCATATGCCATGACACATATTATGCGTCGGGCAACAAGACATGTTACATATAGACAGCTCATGGCTTTCTTGGATTATCGATTTGGAGTCAGGTACAAAGACGGAATTTTATTCCTTATATCTCAAAGCCTAATCATAAAAAATTATAATATATTATTATTTATATTTTAATAAATCAAATGTTTAATTTTTACTGAATTGTTGATAAGTAATAAATATTGTTATAATTACATTCATATTTCTAAATAACATAAATTAGTATAGTATTAACCTATAGCCTATCTATATATTTGTTGAAACAAAGTACAAAGTACCCTTCATGGGTCCTGTCGGTACACATTTTTTATTCTTTATCAAATTTTAACTGTTTTGGTCATATAAAGTCAGTTGTTAAAGATATATAAAAAGACACAGTAAAATAACATCTCCATAATATATATATTATGGCGATGTACTGAATAAATTATGTTGCATTTTTTTAAATTGTATAAAGTCATGATTTTATTTTTGTTTTGCTTTACTTTTAGTTTTAAAAAAAGGTAATACTCATATTTGGTCATTTCTATCTCCATTTTATCTTTTTCAGTCTTTGAGCTCACAAACGTTTAACCTATTATATATAGACCGTAGATAACTGATTAGAGAAGATGGTCGGGGGGTGCGGTCAGTAAAGAACAACATAAATAAACAAAAAAAAAATATTTATTTATGCCGACGATTCGGCCTGAGTTTCAGGTCTTCATCAGGGCTATAGAACAAAAGAGATAACACCAACATTTAGAGAAACATAGAATTGAAAAGAAATAGTATACAAACAAATTTGGAATTATACAAAATATTGAATTAAATCATAAATAATAATTGAATAATAAAAAATAATTGATTGATAATCATGGAATTAGATGGTAGCAGATTGATAACAGTGAAAGATGAAATATAATATTATGCAATAATATATGCATTAAGAAGATATGTATAATATGTAAGTAGGGTCTTAAAAACTGAAAAATAAATATTGAAACCACAAATTGAACAATATGACAATATAAGTCACTCACACACTATATTTCATTTTCTGTCATACCTTAACAACATAAAGTCATTTCTGGCCGTACTCTCCGACCATCTTTTCCAATCAATGTTTAACTTATATGTGTGTGTATGCATTTTTTATAACTTACGAGCACTTGGACTTAAAAGGTTGAAGAAAAAGAGAAAGAGCTTACTAGAAAGATACTAGTTTATTATCTCTGTGATGCTATAGACATTATTGAGGTTTATTTACATGAGGAGTTAGGATTAGTGTTGTATACCTTGTCCAACCATAACTCCCCCCTACCAGTTTATGACCATGCCTCATAAACTCCACAAAGATAACTACAACAAAACAAAAAAAACTAAAGACAAACTAAAACTAACCTATACGAAAAAAACGAAAACTAAATAAATACACTTTTCATCAACTAAAATTAACACTTGAACTATCTAAAAATTAATAAAACTTGTCACTCCGTTCTTCTCACCATAAACTTAGAAACACTAACGATAAAACTTTTGTATGCAAAAAAAAACTTTTACATAGATGAGAAAACTCCAGATCCTATTGATTATTCATTATGGGAAACTTGAGTTGTTCTATGTCGACCGTCCTTCGTTTTTTTTGTTCTTTAATACTCTCTATTGTTACTATATTACGCTCTCTAATTGTAATCACCCTGAATGGCCCCTCATATCTTTGCGACTCCTTACCCCTGTTAGAGCTCACTCTACGGCAAACCACTGTCCCTTTACCAATTTTCCCCACAATGTCACATACACCCTCGTTATGTCACGCCACGCGTTTGGCTTTCTCCTTTTCGATTCTATCTCTCACCTTGTCCCACGTTTTTCTCAGTGCCATCCCGTTACCGACGATCTCCTCTCCGTCGATCGCCGAGTTTCTATAATCGCGTTTGCGCCCTCTCAGTCCGAACAGAATTTCGAATGGATCGAATTTATCTTCTCCCAAACCACTCCATTCCCGACGTATAGATGGTATGTACGCCCCGGTTTGGATGTATCTTTCAGGGCTCGGCATATCTCATCATTCCTAACACCCGGTGCCGACCAAATAGTGGTGTTCGTGGTCTTCCCATATTTAGCGAAGTCCATCTTCATTGATCCGGAAGTTCTTGTCTTCCAAATTATTTGGTGTGAATTATCATTCACCACCTCCTCTAGCTCTTCCATCTCCGTTGGTCTTCCCTCGGTGGAGCTTTCGTTCTCGGATGATGGCTCAGGGTCGTTACCCGTCGTGCTTTGCGTTTCTTCTTCCCCTGGCGTCCATTCTCGCAAAAACTGTCTCACCTCTCCTGACGTCTGTGGTTGTTCCTCGTCTATTGCATTTAACGTGATCACGCGGGATAACCAGTCAGCGACTACATTTTCTTTTCCTGGTTTGTACTGGATTACGATGTTGTACTGGTTGAGCAGTTCCTTCCATCTGGTGACCCTAGCTGAGGACTCTTTAAGCTTCCCAACCCATTGAAGAGGTCTGTGATCTGTATGAACCCGGAATTTCCTCCCGAAAACATAGGGGCGAAAATGTTCTACCGCCCACACAATACCTAACAGTTCTCGCTCAAGTGCGCTGTACCTTGTCTCAGCATCTGTTAACCGCCTGCTAGCGTACGTCACCGGTCGCTCTCCACCCTCGCAATCCTGCGACAGTATCGCCCCCAACGCGTACTCACTTACGTCCGTAGTGATGATAAATGTACGTTCAAAGTCCGGAAATGCCAACACCGGTTCCTTCTGAAGCGCCTCCATGCATTTTCTAATGTTTTCCACCATATCGGGCGTCACCTGCATCCTATTTCCCTTTTTCAGAAGGTTGTTGATGGGTACCAGATACCTGGCCATCGCCGGTACGAATCGTCTATAGTAATTCAGAGCGCCCAACAATCTCCTGATTCCCTTAACATCCGTTGGAATCGCCATTTTCCTGATCGCTTCTACCTTATTTGCGTCTGGCCTGACTCCCTGTTTCCTCGTCTGCCTGAATTTGGTTCAAAACACTTAGTTTGATCCGGCATATGAGTGCTGCCTTGAGGGAAATCGCGTCATTTTTGTCCAGCAACTCCTCTGAGACCTTGGCTGCCAACCTCTCCATGATGCGATCTCCACCTTTAATAAAGTGATTTAAATCACCAATTTCGCCTGAGAACCGCTCCAAGTCTGAGATAGCTTTTCTAATATCCTGAGAGGTTACTGCTCTCACTTTCATTTTAGCCAACATATTGGAGTGAGCAGCCGCGAGAGTGCTCTCTGGTAGCGGGAGTAGCGCTGGAACCGCCGCCGGGACTGCCGGGACCGCAGGAACTCCAGGAGCCGGTTGCGCCACCGGGATCTGTAGAACTGGCTGCCTCATTGCGGGCTGTTGTGGTGGCTGACTATCACCATTAACCATCTTGGTCAGTAAAAAAAAATGTCAATTTAGGCGAAGTAAAATAAAAGATGAGTGAGGTGAAAGAAAAAAAAAATCACGGATGAGAGAACAGTTAAAAAAAAATATGTTCAATCGGTGAAGTTTTTATAAAAAAGATTTTGATTTAAAAAAAATTAAGATTTAGAAGAGAAAAAAAAATCTTCATTCAGTGAAAAATATTCAATCGGAATACTGGGTTTCGGCACCACTTACGAGCACTTGGACTGAAAAGGTTGAGGAAAAAGAGAAAGAGGGAACAGAATTAAACTGCACGCTTACTAGAAAGATACTAGTTTATTATCTCTGTGATGCTATAGACATAATTGAGGTTTATTTACATGAGGAGTTAGGATTAGTGTTGTATACAGGCCTTGTCCAACCATAACTTATATATAAATATATATATTAAATCTTGTGCACGTATAAGATTTTAAACATTAAAAAAACACGAAAGATTGGTGGTTTTTTGCAACCCACGATTAAACCTGTTATAGCATTAAACGTACGATGGTTGAATAATATATGGTTTAAATTTCTTTTCTTTTTTTTTCACATTTTAGTTTATTTGAATTTAATTCTACTTTTTTTTTAAAGATTCGGAATACTGAGAAAAAAAAATGTTGATGAATGATATATTTTAATTATCATATACCTAATTTACGATTTTTTTTTTTAAGATTATTAAGAATAGATTAACATTGAAGAACCGAACAATTTCCGTTCGGTTTCCACCGAATGTAATTATTGTTAAAACAGGCGAGGTAATAGATTTGGAACTAATATGTTTCAGTTAATACAATAAGTTAAGGTTGGACTTTAATTCGAGTCAACGTAGTAATAGCCCGGGCATAGAACCGTTCCCAACTCCATTATACCCAGATAGAATAAAGTTTTCCTCTCCTATCATTGAGCACTCCGCTGTATTATAGAAAACAACTGGCAAAGTTGAGGAGATTAACTACGGTAAAGTCAATGTCAAAGAATGGAATCGTGATTTGAAATTTTAGAGCTTAATTTAATTTGTATCAAATTAAATTGCCGCATATGCTTAATTATTAAAGTTTTGATCCGTTGAGCTTGTTGAATTGATAAGCAACGCGGGAAATAATTACATATTGTTTCTTAGAAGAAATATAGCAGAATAAAATATTTTTATAAAAATTGTTTCATTTTATAGAAGATTAACAATAAAGCCAATGTATTCCTTTAAACATTATATACAGGGTAAAATAATTTTTAAAAAAATAATAGAAATATCATACCAAAAGATATATATCACTGCTACAAAAATAAAACAATATTTTACCGTAGTCAGTACATGAGGAGAAGATGGTCCACACCCACGACAAGAGATTTGAATTACTTAATTCCATCACTCGAGTCAGAAACTTTTCTGGAACATCCCTGTTGAAATCCCGAAGTCCCTGATGAAAATCTGAAGTTCTGGTAGAAACTTCAGCAAAAATAAATAAGTTTTTGTTTATTGGCTGACCGAACTCCTCACCATCTTTTTCTCATAATAATAGTTAATATGAGAAAAATATCAAAATAATTTAAACTTAATAAAAAGAAAAATAGAATAATTCCAGCCTGACATACATCCACACGTATTTACAATGTGTACGGTCAGCGTTGAGAAGTTTGAACCAAAGATACGCGCCCTCATATGGAAGGCAAAGGACTCCAAGAGATTCCGGTACTGACACTAGTATTGAAAGGCCGTTAATTGGTCCACACGTCATTGCTATTGAAAGCCAGTGAGAGCGCAAGAGGACTTTAGAGAAGAAGTAGGACATTGCCAGAACTGAAGCCGTCGCGCGACACCCTGTCAGAAGGTTGTGTTATGTCCACACAGGTACTAGTAAAATATTGCATGCTTTCGAATGCAAAGGATATGAACAAAAATACGAAGATTGTGAACAACGAAATCCACAGGGAAACTGATGTGAACGGGTGTTCTGGGATTCTATTTAGAGCAGATACGTTTCTAAAATATTTTTCCAAACATTTTTGAAAGGATAGGAAGCAAGCTTATTGGCCTATATGATGAAGTATTATTGGCAGATTTACCTGGTTTAAGTAAAAGAATAACTATGGAGTACATGGAGATCATTCGCTCGTTTTATCATTACCATCGATTTATTTGTTCAAAGTTATACAATCTTTAAGATTTTTCCTGATTACTGATAGATTACTATAAATGAGGTACTCTGTTATCGAAGGACACGACTATTTTGCCCCTCCAGACAACTTTATTTGATGTATGATTGTAGAACTGAGAAATAACAAAGGATAATTGTTTCAGTGACCTTTTATTGCCAGGCTTTGTACTTAATCTTCTTACTAATGAAAATATTTATTCAATCAAATCAAGTCTGGTAAGGAATGGAACGCTTTAATATGGAACATTTTAAGGGAAGTATGATTCTTCGGGTTACCATCCTATTTCGAGAAGGTCGAGATTTATAACTTGGCTCCTCCATAATATTAAAGCTGACTTCTACTTTCCGTCAAGCGAGGTTTCATAAATGGACAGTTGCGGCCACAATATAATTGTCTATAAAATCTTGCTATGTAAAAATGAGATTCCAGTGAACTCAATAAACATGGGAGCTAAAATGATATTATAATAAATAAATAAAATAATATAAAAAAAAATTAAAGAGTGAGAATTTATAGAAAGAGTGGAAATCAACTTTTGAAACTATTCTAGGAATTAAGCTACTAATTTTAGATGTAATTCTTTAACTGTAATAATATATATATCTATATATATATACAATTTATCTAAATTCGAAATATTATATCTTGATTCAAAGGAATTTACGAGTTTCATTTAAATTTGTACAGAGAACCAAATAAAAAGGAAAAAAAATATTTCCTTTTTTTTACGTACAAATTAAAGAGATAATTTTGTTTTATTAATATTATTTTAAAAAGAATTACATGACAAGCTTGGAAGTGATTTTGTTTCTTTCTTCTTTTTTTATATGTATTTTGTTAAAATAATTTATTTAAAAATACATTTTTCTCTGACAATTTTAAATAAATTATATTAAACCAGTGACACAAACTGTTTTCAAAGTGTGGCATTTTATTGCGTTAATAATGAGAGATAAATTAGGTTTGAATATTAAAATGATAAAAAACATCCTACTTTTTGATAAAAGATCAACAACACTCTCCACAATTCTACCCGAGGGGACCTGTTTTTAAATTCTCATCTACTTTCATTCTTAATTAGGGAATACATTTTTAATAGTAAAATGATCATAATACGTTAATTATTCTAAGAACATTTTCATTTTATTTCACCGGATTCTATTATAGACAAAAAAAATTTCATACACGACGTAATGAATTTTAATCTGTTATAAAGAAGCAAATATCAGAGCAATTATTCTACTTCACATTGTAGCTCCAACTCTAAAAGGTTAACAGTCAAGTTTCCTGACTATATACCAATGTCACATTATTCTAATGAAACTCATAGGCGGGCTTTAGTTCCTTAGTATACAGAACGCAATTATACCATGCTATCAAGGATAAGTATAAAAATAAAGATAAAGCTGAAAAATAAAACTAAATATCAAGCAAAAAAAGTAATATGATTAAATATTACTGTATCGTTATGACAGTTTTATTTCCACTGTTAATATTTTATACAAGCGAAATTATGTTAATTTGGCCGGTATGAAGCTAAGGTTACGAACAAAACTACGATCAAATAAGCGATATTGGAAATGGTGCATCAAATGTTGATTTTAAATTTGCTGTTTCGTGGTTATTAAAACAAATTAAATTAAAATAGAATATTTAAAAATAAAATCAGACGAAAACATAATTGTTGTCGATAGCAAATTATCTAATCAAGAATTAGTTGAGATACAGATGTGAGAAAGACAGTAAGACATAAAATGGATTTTATAAGATAGGTAAAAAATGTTTATAGAGAACAAGATTTTTTGGAAAAAAAAGAGCTTACCAGGAGAAATCGAGATTAGAGAAGCTGACATTCTGCCGATTGAATAACTCTTTCATTATTTATTTTACAGGAATTAATCAAAATTTTAATTTAATTTTTTTTTATTTACTAATTAAAATCTTTCTCATATGAACGCCTCAATTCATGAAATTGTGACTACTCCAATAATACTCAGTACACAATATAGAATTAGACATCTTTAAACATAATGAAAAAGAAAAAAAAAGAATTACAGAAGCCATTTAAAAGGATTCCCTTAATGCTCGTAAAATAACATTAGTTAGGGCTCATAACTAAACCTTTTAAGAACTCCTAGGAGTTCATTTTGAAACCGCCCTTGAAACTGGTGCTATCATCGCCTGAAAGATGGCGCCCAATCAGCACAGCTATATCAGATATAGTGTGCTCTAAGCACTAGCCTCAGTAGCCTGTTCGCATATTCATGGACCAGATAGCCATCATTTGTTAGGCGCGGTCTCCAGGAGAACAGTCCTCCTACATTAATGTCACTTCCGCGAACAAGGTACCACCCAACATAATCTTTATGACTTTGGAAAAGTGTCTGCTCTCACTATTTTGCTACTGATCGGCCAACAAGTCTTCATATAAAATGAAAATAGCAAGTAAATTTATTACATAATATTAAAACATTTGAAATTAGGTGTTTAACTTAGTATTGTGATGGAGTGGTTAACGCTATATCTCATAACTTGAGTTTTTCACTCTCAGTCGAATCAATTGAGCCTCATAAATAAAATTTTTAAAAATAGAGTAAGATCAAAGTAGTATTTAAGCCCCAAGAGAAAAATTCGATGAGGAAAAAACTTAGTTGAAGTTTTTCCCTATTTAATCAGCTATGTACTGCCTCGAGATTTAGTCGTCAGGATATCCTTGTTGAAGGCAATTATCCAAAATAAGTTAATTAATTAATTTACATTGAGTCCTGCAAAACTAATATTATAATTGGACTCTTTTCCTAAAGTTTTTGTGTCTGTTTACCAGTTTACCAATTAAATACCTTTATATTTATAAATAAAATGTTGGTACCATTAATTATATAATATACTAAGAGGTGGTCCTGGGTGATATAATAGTAAATAAACGACATAAAGGAACTAAGTATTTATTTACAATGATGTTATTAAAACAACTGAAATGGTACAGATAATTGGATTGCCATAAAATATAGATTATTACATTATTCCCTAATATATATCTGAATGAGGGCTGATTTGGTTGATATGGGTGGTGCGTGTAGTAACGTGAATGTCGTCTTGTTCATAAGGGATGGCGTCCAGACCTCATAGTTGTTCTTAGGACAACTTCGTCACGTCGAAGTTCATCTTGACCTTTCTTCGGTCTTCTTCATTCTGTACCTTCTTCTTTTTTCTTTTTTTTTCTAACCTCCTATTTATTTATTTTGAATCAACTACAATATATACATTTTACTTAATCTACGAAACAATTATATATAAACATCTGTAGCTTCGTCTTTAATCTCTTCTCTTTACTTCTGCCCCCACTTGTTTCAGAAAGGGGCGTCGCCTTTTGGAAATCTCATTTCGTCATTGGCTACCATCATCTACACTCAAGAAAAATACGTTACAGGGGGTGGTACATTTAAAGAAGTGTTAGGTGCAAATTTTGTTTATAATTGACCTGCCAGCAGGCAGTACCTGCTTTTAGTAGATTTGCTCAGGACCCTTTCACCTGTGCCCCTTAGCCACCTGCAAAGTGCTCTTTGTTGACACCCGGCACAGGTATGACAAGAAATATGACAAACTTTTATAATATAAATAATTCTTAATACCTCGATACATATCAAATCGTAAATTGAAATGAGAAATTTATTTAAAATCGTTAAAGCCGTTTTCCAGTAAATGGTAAATAAGAATTAATTAGTAATATAAAGCGGATATAGATTTAATAACTTTCTGTAATCTCTCATGAAGGTAAAAATAAATAAATTGATTAAATTCTAAAACGACTTAAAAATTTCTCATATTTTATAAAATTAATTACTCACTTACTGGGATTCTGAATATCATTAGCATAAATTCATAAAAGCAATTTTTTCTAAATCGTAAAATAAATTACGCACAATTTGTTTAAAATAAATAATAGATTATGTTTAAAAAAAAAGAACGTACTATTTTAAGATATGATTAAACAAACAACTATGTTAGATGATATATCTATTAATCCCGATTACAACTGAGAGGAGTTTGGTAATTAACTAAATTGTTTGTGTAGATATCAGAATACTTTTATAGATCTAATCTGTAACCATATTGTATTCAAATAAAAGCCGTTTTTTCTAACAATATTAATTAATAAAGCATTTTCCATTTACAGCAATATTCTGTTTTATTGATTTTTTTTTTTATCAGTCAATATTTCAAGAGATAGGGCAATACACAATATGACACCAGTCACTTAAAAGGCTTTTCTTCCTTGCTATAATTTTTCTCGTTGGAGGCCCATCAATGCCAATCCTCTTCATCCTCAGAGAGAGAATATTTTCTCGACTGATAGGATGATAGGCATGTCTATCCGTTGGGGGTTATTCAACACTACATTATTGAACACAGAATTATATCATGGTAAGTAAATCTTTAATCCTATCTTGTTCCTCGATATTAAACAAGATGGATCTTGAAAAAAAGTTTATTTCTATTGACGTTTTAACAAACCGTATAGATTCAGTCCTAACAAACAGGCACAGTAAGCCAGTCAAAAAAGGGATATTATTTTTACTTCCACTTATTTATATAATAAGTAGATACATATATGAAACATACAGTAAGACTAAGTATTGAGATGGTGGAAAATTCTGAATTCCACTTTTCAACGTTTTACTTCCATAACCAGGAATGAGATAGAAGCTCCATTCAAATAAAATGTTAATAAATTTATATTAAAAATGCTAATTTAGTTATAAAATACCAGATATTCAGTTATAAAAAACCTTCAATCCACATCTTGATATCCTTAATTTAATCCACACCGAATATTTTTTTTTTTTTATCAAATGATTCAAATTTAAATATCCTATCCTAAATGACCCTCGAGCACCAGTGTTCCATAGAGGTGCTCTCGTGTAACAGAAATTTTCGGAATTAATTGCCAGAGCTACGAAGCAAGAAAAGAACCGATTTTTGTTTTTCATGTAATTTGGTCTAACAGAAAAACATCCGAACGAAGACCTTCTTTCTTACAACAAAAGATCCCTATTTTAATGATTAAAATATAATTCATGCAGTGCTTTGACTGTTTTATATTATACTATAGTTTTTTGTGTTTGATTTTTTTTTCTTTATTTTTTATTTCTCGAAAAAATGGCTTAGAAAACATTAGTTCTTTATGTGCTGAGGACAACTTGATCAAGTAAATAATAAAAATATTAGAAGGTAGGTTGTTTCTCCTTAATTAAAGCGATAAGATCTGAAGTTTACTAAGTCGTAGAGTGTAAAGTTTCTAGAGACATGCAGGTAAGTCTGTGGCAAGTTGATAAAAGTATTATGTCTAAAGTCATGTTTTTACTGGCATAGAAATGCAAGTAGTTATCTGTAGGAGATATTTTGTCAGGAATATAAGGGATTTTAATAAACGAAATATTTTATATACTTATAAGTCATATATTAAAAGTTCACACGTTTAAGCTACGAAACAATATAATCAAGTCAAATTAGACTATCCTAGTAATAAAAAAAATAAAGCATGGAAGTGTTTAATATTGTTTAGTAACACCAGCATAGTACGGTTCACAGGTTCGGTGATTTGGGTTGGGCTAAAGGTGTATGGTATGGTAAAAACCGAGTGTATTAACAGTTTTTACTATTGCTTCTATTTCGAAAATTATTGTGAAAAAAAGGTTCTGCACAGAATTAAAGTACGCATAATCGCAGGGAAGGGATCGAGGAGCAATGAAAGCACTCTCACTCGGAAATAAAAATAGATGGCAATCTTTCTGGAACGAGAACCCAAGGAGTAAATTAAGAATTCGTAGAGGACGTCAAGCCCTGGGGTACCTCCAGCCGTAAATTCCGTAGAGAGGAGGAAGTACTAACTAGGCTTGGAATAGGTCACACGAGGCTCACTCACTCCTATCTTATTTCAAAATAAACACTACCAAAATGTCAATATTGTGACAAAAATTCGACATTAGGCATATCTT
>NW_027104988.1:119549-121896 GCF_000696795.3 Halyomorpha halys | reverse complement strand
AGCTACTAAACAAAACAAAGTTCAATTATGTAGCAATAAGAATAGGTTTAATATTAGAACTCAATATAATAGACCATTAACTGATTAATATAGCCAATTGATACCTATACCAAGAATTTATAGATATAATGAAACTTATTAGGCCCTGATGGCTTTAACCTATTCGTAACCTGATAGCTCTCAAAGCCAAACCGTTTGTGAAGGTAATTTCAATGCATAGATGCATGGCTTATTTGATAGCGTTGCATATCCAATAA
This sequence comes from Halyomorpha halys, assembly GCF_000696795.3. NCBI lineage: Eukaryota > Metazoa > Arthropoda > Insecta > Hemiptera > Pentatomidae > Halyomorpha > Halyomorpha halys. The sequence goes on along the minus strand of NW_027104988.1, from coordinate 121,639 downwards.
ACCAATACAAAGAGGCAATTAGTCTCTCGGAATCTCTGTAGCTTGTGCTGTTATTGGAAATTTAATATGACAACCAAACAACAAATAATTAATAATTTTAACTTTTTACAACAATCAATTATTGTTCTCTAACTTTCTAATTTTGAAAATGTAAAAAACACTATGCAAGATTTTTTGTGAGTATATTATTCTGTTTTATATTAGTTAAACTTATGCAAAGTTTCACGATGAAAAAAAAATAGAATTATGAGAAACCATAATCTAAATTTTATTATCCGAGATAGGGGCAAATGAAACCTTTCATCGAGCACTATTATGCAATGAAGCAGGTGAGAAAAGAATTACAGTTAGACTATATGTGATCATAGATATTAATGATTTTTGAAAAGTGGAGTTTTGTTGTTGTAGGTTCTTCTCTCAGGGCCTCCTGTAAATCTGAAGAGAAACGGTGTGAGAATCATTCAGTGAGAATGTGCCTAACGGAGAGATCGTTTTCGATTTAGAAATACATCGGTGCATTTCCTATTTCATGAGATGGGTGAGCCGAGGATGGCCTATCCGAAGACGGATTAATACTACATCTCTCTGTAGCAGATTCAAGTGTCTGGTTGAACGTTTCACTGTCTGTTGGACATTTATTAACTCTTTGTCTCTCATGATGAACCCTTCATCTTGCCATCCAATTTCTTTGATCCAAGAAATAACATCTTTGCATGTTGATGATGTTACGACTTGACCTGTCTTTAAGCTAGTCTGGTCTACTAGTCTGCCTTTTCATTTCAGGTGATCCCACCTGACCTCGTAGCTATAAAAACAAGACCCTACAACCCATGTTGTTCAAAATATTCAAATGCTGCAGCAACTCTATTATTAATGGGTGTATTGAAAAAAAAAAAAAGTCAGAACAGATGAACAGGGGCAGTTAAGAGGGATATTGCAAACTGCGTGATTGATTCCGAAGGTGTGATTATCTGAAACAACAGCAGTACCTACTCCTTCGACTGTTTTGGAACCATCTGTAAAAATGAAATTCCAATCTTGGTGTTTAGTATTAAATTTATTGAACTTAAATGTGATAATTGGGGGCAAACTGCGACTGAAGTAGCTATTTTTGACTGTTGGGAGGGTTAACAGCCATGGTTCTACCCGTGGAGGCTGTTGCTTCATTAAATTTGGAAATGGAGTGATTTTTGGGTGAGCAATATATTGTAACCATCTGTTAGGAAAGGAATGAAGCGTATTTAGTGCATTATAAGTGAAGACTTGATTACCGGATGAAGAAAAGAAATTAATGGCGGTTTGGGCTATATACGAATAATTGGAGTAATGTGTATGTGTCAGAATTTTTCTTTTATCTAATAATGGTATTTCAGATGCTTCCACGTGTAAACTACTTGACGGACTGGAGCAGAAAGCTCCAGTAACTATTCTCAAAGCGGCGTTTTGAATTGGATCGAGCATCTGGAGTGTTAATAAAATTTATATGAATACATTTTTGTAATTTAAAAATAAAATTACGTAGATTTTAACTTGACATCAGTAAATCTTAAAATTGGTTAATTCATTGGTGTAAGGTTAAGTCAATGAATCTCTTGGAAACGCTAAAATTTCCGTAGGGTTTCGTAGTGTTTATCATGAATCATTATATCTTGTTAATTATCTTTATTACATTTCTGTTTTTATTTTATTATATATATGTACAAATGTTTGTCTAATGCATTTATTTTATTTTTACTTAAACTTTATTTTATTTATCTTGTATATGAATTATTCTATTTTCATATTTTGTTGCTTTAATTGTTATATTTTTTCTTCTCTCTTTTTCTTTTGTGCATGAATGAGTAAATGAATATTTAAAACTCTAATACTTATTGCGCTTGATGGTAGCAGCTTTTATCAGTATTCTTAAAAAAAAAAAACTTGACAAAAAATATTTAGATATTATTTACCCTATGATTTATGGTTTTCTTTCATTTCTTTCTCTTTTTTTATAATTAATCATTATTGATGTCTTTGATATTCTTTTAAACGCACTTATATATACATTATCTTTTTATTAATTATTATTGACTCATTCATTTTTCCATTTA
>NW_027104988.1:118765-119087 GCF_000696795.3 Halyomorpha halys | reverse complement strand
GTCCCAAAAGTTAATTTTGAATTTTCTAATTTCTGCTTTAAGTTTGTTAGTTTTTAGTTTAGTTTTAGTTAGTAGTTTAGTTAGTAAGTTACTGGGAGTGGATGTGGTGGCGGCAGTTTTACCCGTAAAGGTAGGTAATGGGGAGGATTATGATGACGTGGAGGTTGAGGCTTAGGATGAGAGGTCAGGGGCTTGGGCTGAGAAGTCTGAGGCGCCTGAGATCGAGAATGTTGATTCTTGTTGATGATTTCGGAGTATGTCTGGCTTGAGTTTTGACGAGATTCATCCAAGGTTTTTGCGGTAGAATGCTGGGTTTCGATGT
>NW_027104988.1:108976-113255 GCF_000696795.3 Halyomorpha halys | reverse complement strand
TAATAAACGGCTCACATTAAATATATATTATTTTTAAAAAATTACTTCAACAGAAGTAAATTAATCAGTATTCATATCCATTTTCCATGGTTTTTTTGATTCCTACTTTCTTTCATGACAATGATTACTCACTTGATTTATCTCCAGTAACTTAACTAAATATGCAGAAAACGTCAATGTGATGCTCGAATGCTATACCTCCACGGATCACTCGATATTGAGAGAAATCGCACGATGTTCCTCAGTAAATTCCATAGGAACAGTTGTACTCAGGATGGTCTAGTGTGGAACTTAAACTGATTACTAATTTATGCGTTGAGAGATAAAGGTAAGTTTCCCAATTCCAGGTTCCTCTAGGACTTCAGTTATCTGATCTGGAACAAGCCCTGTTCCTTGAAAGTTGGTTAATTCTATTGGTGGCGTGTGAGCAGTTTAGTTTCTGTTCAACCAGCTGGCCTCACACTAGGGAAATTTTAATCTGAATTAAATTGCTCAAGAATACATAATGCTCAACAGAATTAAATGATCTAATAAAACCTTTCAAATTAGCAATAATTGTAAAAATGTCTTTCGAAATTCTCTTAACGGAGTAATTTGTGTTATAACGGTGTAACTATTAAGCTCAGTTTAAGAGGCCATCTTTATAGTTTAGTGTTTGCGGTGGACAAAATAAAACCAGATATTTATTATTAGGAAGACAATTATTATAACTGTTTTATAGAGCATTTAATAAGAAAAAATAGAATTACTATTCAAACATCAATATTTTTTATAAGTAGGTTATTGATTAGCTATCATTAAATTATCATATTATTTGGTTCAATATAATTGATATTAGATATTTTTCTCTTCACCACAGCTAATTAATATATGCTTACTCAATTTTGACATTATGCAACATACGTTTAAAAAGAGTCATATCTTCAGAAAAGATTAATAGCTCGTTAAACACTCTATGAACTAGTTAATAAATTTTTTAATTGTTAATCTAGAACATCAACATTAAAACAGAAATGTAATAAAGATAATTAAGAAGATATAATGATTCATGCAAAACACTACGAAACCCTACGAAAATTTTAGCGTTTCCAAGAGATTCATTGACTTAACCTTACACCAATGAATGGATCAAAAAACTAGAAATAAGAAGCAGTGAAATAGCTAAAGGCTGTGTTATGATTGTTCAATCGAAATAATTTCATAACTTGATGAGAAAATCATTTTATGTTCAGGGATAGTTTACGATCACCCCTGACATCCGAGTAAGTAACCATTATGTTTAGAGGAAGTGGAGTTGAAGCTGTGCGATATTGATTTTAAAAGTTTGTCTTAGCTCAATTAAGAATTTAATACATGTTCTACTTACACAGCTTAGAAAAATGAACAGGTCTCTGGTTAATCAAGAAGTTACAATGATTTATCCGTTTCAAAACAAGGTTATATCTTGTTGAGAGTTTGGAGGGTGAGTTAATCTTAGTTTGAAAGTTAAACTATTTACGGAGATCATGAATCACCTGTCGAAACCATTTTTAGGTTTCATTAATTTAGATTTTAAACCAACAAATAAAACTTTTGGTGATATTAAACACAGATATTTTAACATATTTCTTAAGCTAACGGACTATTCTAGAACAATTATGAAAGCTTTTGGAAAGTTTGGATTCGAATTAGATATTTTTTGGGGAAAAAATAGAATTTACAGGTTCTTTGTAAAGAAAAAAACTGCATTCTTACTGTGCTATCTGTCAACATTATTTTTTGTTTTTCTTCCCTGTATAACGTCAGCTTTAAAAAAGATTATAGTGTAAAAACCATTTCGAAGAAACAAATTGTAGATAATATTATATAATATATAACTGAAGGGATAAGACGTTTATCCACTCTTGTTTTGTATTCTTGCAAGTAAAAAACCTTAATTAGGATAAAAAGTAACGAAACATTGAAGTGTTTCTAAGACATTAGATGACAGCATACTCGGGTACGTGGCAAAGTCGTTTTAACTCCAACAGAGATGAGCAGACCCCCAGAATAAGGGAAATTACAGATGGGTGGCAGTCTATGTGGAACGAGAGCCCCACGTGTAAGCTGAAAACTATAAAGAATGAAGTTGGACCCTGGAATAGCTCCGGCCACAAATGTAGAGAGGAGGTTGTGCTCACTAGACTGAGAATAGGACACACAAGACTCACTCATTCGAGCTCTCAGAAACGATGACAAAACCATAGAATCAGTACTTAAATTTTTGAGATCACAAAATATAATCGCAGAAATATGATTAAAAAAAAATAATAAAAAGAAATAAAAGACTCACCCTTGTATAATTTTGGAAAAATCATCTCAGAAACTACTTATTTGTCTTCCTTAGTGTGTATATGTGTGTGTGTTGGGTTGTGTATGTATGTGCGCGCGTTCGTACGTGCATGCGTCTGAATATAGGTGTGTGTATATATTTGTGCATGTATGTGTATGTATAAGTATGTTTATGTGTATATGTGTGTTTATGTATTCATGTGCGTATATGTGTTTTGTGTACATATATGTGGATGTGTATATATGTTTACATGTTTGAATATATATGTATATGCATATACGTATGTATGCGTCTATATGTATACATGTGACATAAAATAGTCAATTGAATGTTGCTGGAAACTAATAGGAAGTGGATGGCGTTGATGACCAGGGGAGTTTTACTCCGTTAAACAAAACAGAACAGAACAGAACAGGATACTCGGGTAGTTTTATCTTACCCTCTACATGAAAAAAATAATCTAATTATTAAATTAAGTTGTTTTTTTTTTAACACGCGGAGATTTATATGTTGGAAAATATATTTATATTTTTTCTATACAAGTAATTGAAAATTTTTTAAAATCTATTTTTGCCATTCTGCTCATCATAACGGAAATAAATAAATATTTTGGAGAAAAATATACACTATTTATTGCCCGTCAAATGAAAGCACCATTAAACAGTTTCGATCAACTTAGAATTTACTAGTATCTCACATATCGCCTGAATACAAAATTATCTTTACTGAACTGATTAAATTCTTAGTTTTAGTCTTTTATATAAATATTAAAATATTTATCATTCAAAACGAAAGAGTTAATAAAGCAGGCATAGTTTGTTTACTCAGGCAGTCTTTCGCGTTAAAACTTAGCTGAAACGTGATTGATTTTCAACCTGTCACTATATGACCGTGTGCTGTTCTGTCTAACTTAATTAATGAAGATAAAATATAACAATCTCTTACTTTTTATTTTACATGATTTTAATAAGCAGACGACATGCTGGTAAAGGAAATGGCTCAGAATGATGGAATGGAAATTCGCTCTAATGTTTCAGTAAGTTAACACGATGTCATTTAGTTACGTGCAAGGTTTTAACAAGCTTTATTAAAACCGTTTGTTGGTAATGCATATCATGTTCCTGATCAACTACATGTAGCTAAATATCATAAAACTCATTTATGTTAACTATTTTTAGAACAAGTTGCACTAAGTAGACAGATGAAAAAATTAACGAATATCATTATCATTGTTTCCACAAGATGAATTAATGATTTCTTGTAACATTGAGTTGATTTCGTAGAATAGTTTAAGTACAACGTAAGGTATATAACTTTCTCCAAAACATTTCACATCTCCAATATTTTTAAGTAAAAGCAGAAGTTTTTTTAAAAGGCTTTCTAAAAGGACTTTGTATAATTAAAAACAAAAAAAAAACAGTAGAATGTAAGCTTTTTAATTCCTCAAAGAGAGCTTTAACAGTCCCCTTTTTATTTTAATAATAAAAAAATTAACAGAATAAGCAATTGTATATGTTTTTCTCCGGAATGCGATGGCGGGAAAGCCAAGGTGTAAAGCGCGTGGTTACAACTCCAACAACCCGAGTTCGAATCCGGCTGGGCAAAAAATTGTTTTCTGTTATACTGTGAGTTAACTCCTATGGGTTCTGGAACCCTTCTGGGGTTCACCCAGCCTCTTAAATTGGGAAAAATCTGGCGGTCGAGCTTGATTCTGACCAAATCACCTCCTTGCACAACCGTTGGTCTAGTAACAGTACTCCCTTACAAAGTACTGAACCCCTCACCCATCATGGGTTGTAGCTGTACAGATTTTAATTTTTTCTTAATATGTTTTTCTATAGTATACTTTTTCATAAAAAATAAATAAAAAAAAGTCCTAATACGAGTTGAAATAGTTAAATAGTTACGAGTTGTATTCTTTAGAATTCAATAGAAAGCATCAATTTAAAAAGTTCAATATGAGGGTTG
>NW_027104988.1:108719-108926 GCF_000696795.3 Halyomorpha halys | reverse complement strand
AATTCAATAGAAAGCATCAATTTAAAAAGTTCAATATGAGGGTTGGAATGTTTTAAAGGATAAATAAAAGTTTTATTTGTCAATTTCTCTTTATTGTGTTATATTACATTCTGTTAAACATTCTCAAACAAAAGTAATATAAATTTAACAACAGATTTCCACCATCTTTATAGAGATATAAATTAAAACTTAATTTTAACAACCCAT
>NW_027104988.1:96644-108090 GCF_000696795.3 Halyomorpha halys | reverse complement strand
ATTTACAGGCTGAAAGTGCCGTTTTATAAAGCTGATTTTTCAATTTTCGTAAGGACTCTCAAAAAATTTTGATTTGACAAGATATATCAATATAAAATTGAATTACCCTTAATATCAGCTAGATCTTGTCCTCATAATCAGTCAGAACTGGTTATCCGGGCTTCAATGCCAAATTTTCAAAATAGCTACCTTCAAAGTCCCTTCAATTTGTTTTTTAAAATAATTAACCATCTTTCGTTTTATTTTATTATATATAGTTGGAAAGCCAAATATTTCAGAGAAAATAATGCTTAAGATGTAAAGTCTCTCTGCAATGTACGATCTGTGTCCCTGACTGATCGAGGATCTTTACTATTAATAAATGGATATGAAAAAAAAGTCTTTATTTAGGGAAAGGACCGTACTACAAAATCATTCATTTGGAATAGTCGTTTTATTATAATAACATGTAATAAAAAATTCTCAATGTCCGATTTTCTCATAACCCTGGAGTGTCTGAGGGTTAACTTTTTTACATATTTGAATTCCCCTATCCACAACATAGAAAGAGATAGAGAAAAATTGAGGCTGGATTTCTGACAAGAATACTCAGTAATACTAAGTACTTTCAGGAGAATGAATTTATTTTCACAGTTTAGATTTTATATCACAATATATGCCTATCTCCTATTTTCAACCTCACAATCCTGGCTCGTTTTTAGAATGCGGCCAATTCTGAAGTATGTGCGTGATAGGAAAATTGATTCGGTAAACACTGAGACATTCAGAATCTGTTTGTAACCATCTATATTTTGCTAGCTCATTTGTTTTTGCCTGATTAGTAACCAATTGTTGGGATTCGCGAGCGTCTTCATCTGTTTCTCACAACCGTGGTCGATTTCGTCAAACCGTTGGTTAAAACCTGATTATACATAATTATTAGAAGTTATAAACATTATTACAAAGCCAGAATTCTCTAACCCACCAGACTGCAAACCATAGGCCCTTTAGTTGATAATTCTCACAACTCTGGAGTTTATAGGTCGTGAGGAAAGCCTACTTTACATATGTTCTTATGCAGACTCAAACAGACGTTCTTATGTAGTTATGTTGTTTCGCAATTGCCCCACATTGTGATAACTTTTAACAGCTATCGACGACCATGAACTTAGGCTTACTTGTGGAAGAAAATCCTTATCAAACAGTTAAAAGACTTGCAGCACAACTGAATACAAGAATATCGACAGTTTCCCGACTAAGCCAACTGTCCCTATGAAGTTCTATAGATTATTCGCCAGACTTACCTCCAACAGATTTCCATTTGTATTATGTTTATTATGTAAAATAATAATAAAATAACAATGAAATAATATTTCATAAAGTTGTTTTACTAAATTACCATTCTTGTGAAAACTGACATATCATATGAAACGACAAATGTGATTGACCGTTGACACATCTAATTCAGTCTACTTAGAGACATAGTTATTTTAAATATAATTTTTTTTTTCAAATAATGAGCAATCAACATTTTTGAATTTATATAAGCAAATGTCATAGAAACTACTACTTCAAAGCTCCTCTATCTTTGGGATAGTTGTAAAAAAGCAAAAACAAAAAAAAAATCAAATCACATACGATACAAATAGTTAAAAACTTTAAAACTCACAAGCAATCAATTTATGTAATAGGTTGAAATAAGGTTTGATACCTTGGTACAGCCTATTCCCATAGGGATATTCCCACTGCCTAGTGGATCCAGACAGCCCTTGTCAACATAATCTTCATATGGGCTATGCCAACAATAATCTGTAGCAGGCCAGATCAACATCATTAGTAATAAAGCAGTGACCTGAATGCCCGCACAGGACTCCTGCTTATTACATGATTTCCGTTATTCTGTTGTCATAGTCTGATTGGGTAATCCTAATAAAAGCTATCAAATCAAAGCAAGTATAATGTCTTTATCCGTTCTATATAAGTTGTGTAAAAAAAAAATTAGGTAAATTGTTGCCACAATGCTTCTTTTTTTTAAAGATATCTGGTACGGAAAATCCTAGTTTGAGACTATCCAACAACTAATAGATTATTTCCTTGGTCCTCAGAAACAAGAAACGACATTATTATAGGCAGAAGAGGACAGATCTGGGCCTCTAGCAAATATTACCAAGAGCCAAGGTTTAGAACGATAAAGAGAATGAAACAAAACTTGTCTAGATATAATGTGCAAAATTAAACAGCAATTTAAAGATAATAACTATTGATTTTATATGAGGTTACTTAGACTTTTTCTTATTCAGAGAATTAGATCTCAGTTATAATGGAGTGATACAGGCGTGTAGAGAAACTAGCCATTGACTCACCCAAATGCCATTTTTACATTATCAGTTCTCGTGGCCATCTTCTTTTCAGAAGCCTCGGAAGACTGTCAGGAATGGAAGAGGAAACAAGATTAGAAACTAATGTATTTGAATAGTTAGAGAGTTTATAATGGAAGGAATGGAAGTATAGTGTATATCTAAAAACGAAGAATAACAAATAAAATGATATTTTATACAAACATTAATTTTTTAAAAATATTTTATGACAGCACTGCTTTGGGAAAAAATAATTAATATTAAAATCTTTTTTTCTTTTTTTGGCACATAAAAATATATAACATCAATATTACTAATGATTTCCAAAACTCATCAAGTCGTATATTAATATAATTAAGAAATGTTTTTCAAAATTTGTATTTATATAAAAATATTGTTTTTCAAAATGGAAATTATAATTTTATAAGATTGTTAGTATATTATTTATTAAGTTCTTCTTTTTGCGTAGACAATGAATTTAAAACACTACGTCTTTTGAACTATTTTTATTTTTTCTCCAACGTAGACGGTTGCGATTCCCGCAGTTTAATAATACAGTTTTTAAGCGGTTCCCAAACTTTTTCACCACGGCATCCTTCTTAGCCAAGGAAAAATTCGCGGCACCCTTTTTGGACAAAAATAAAACGCGGCTACCTTTTTGGACTAAATTAATTTTTTTGCACCCCTATGGAGCTAAAAATGTTGGTACAATTATCCGAAGAGCGCTAAATATGCAAGTAAATAAGACATAACGGTGTTAAGTAAGTACGCTGTAATTCTCTGTATACTCCTTACATAGAATTCAATTTTTTTTTGTTTAATATTTTGAGAAAGTGGCATTGGTTTGCGGCACCCCTGGCACCCACTTTGGGAAACACTGACTTAGATTAATATTAAGGAGACCTTAATTTATATGCCCAAGTTTAATTGTTTTAATTGCAGAGTATTATGACCTTTGTGATTGTTGTAACACTTTGATCTATCAGAAATACTTGATCATAATATCCTAAAATCCTCGTTATCATTAAACGGTGTGTAAGATTTACCACCAATATTCTCCTCTATTTCCAGCCTAGTCTCTTTCTGCGACAGGCTTCCTGGACGTTCTGCTACCAGGCGATTCAGGACCAATCTCTAGTTCGTGTCCCATTTACATTGGCCTCATAGGCCTTTCTGGCAAGATGTTGGTTGTGCATTTTAAGATGATAGCCAAACCACCCAGTTGGAATTCCTCTATAGTAGAAGGAATAGCGTCCATTCCTGGACTGTTCCTAATTGTAGTATTTCTTATCCTACTCCACCTAGTTTTGCAATCTAACTTCCTAAGATATCGCATTTTCATTGTCTCGATATGTCCTTTATGTTTATATGTTATTATTTAGGACTAATTTTTACTGCTGCTCACAAATCAACTGGTTAAAATATTTGAGCAATAATACACTTCGATTTTTCTATATTTTTCCTCTTCTCTACTAATTAAGCAGGATCTATTTAAGGTCTTAAACAATCGTCCAGCTGAATTACAACAAATATCATTAAGTTTATTACCAACGAAGGCGTTACACTCTCAGAAATTTTCACTCCTTTGAAAGCACAGTAGACTGTGCTGCAAAGAACACTGCTTGATTTCTGAGTCATTGAAGAGAAAGAAATGAAAGCATAGAGCCGGGCAATTTTTTATAAATACGACTAGGCGTGAAAAACGGTATGTACGACTGGCAACATGGACTCATTAAATTCAAACTTCACTTTCATTTTAATAGATTGTAGGAAGATAGTCCGATAACTGCTTAAGAAAAAGAATAGCAGAAAAACATTTATTATAGTTTTCCTGCAATTTTGAGTGTTTTTCCTGACTGCTACTCAAATCATTTTCCGACGATGAATTAGACGCAATCAACTAATTATCATCCACTTTCAATTGATAGATAATTATGATTTTTATTCCTACGAAATTGTCAAATTAGCCTTTTTTAGTCAATTTTTAGAATAACCTATAATGCAATTATATCAATAACACAACTCAATATACATTAGCTAATCTTTTGCGGGACCACAGGAGAACGCAGGTTGCTACTATTTCTGTGCCCTATTTCGGTCTCGAACGGACTCCGGTAGAAGGATGCGCATGAATAAAAGATGCGCTTTATATCTCGTTGTTATGGAAATGTGGACAACTGTGGTTGCGCCTCAGTAGTGATACAGTAGAGTGGCAATAAACGAAGCTTTGTGAAAGAGGTTTATAGCCGAACCTCTGAGGAGGAGGGGTGACTCATTTCAAGACCTTCTTAATGAATCTAGACAAATGAATCTATCATTCAAAATACTACGATTTCTGAAATTGATTTTATTTTATTTTAATATTTGCTGCGGTGATCTGTTTAAAACATCCGATTACTATCACTAATTATGAAGTCATTAAAAGGTTTTTAGAGTCAGATTTAGAGATAACCGAAAATAAAATTATTCTTAATATGTTTGAAATCTAGCTTCAACATTTCTGCATTACTCATTTTATTGCTTACAGTATAACAGGGTGTCTAGCAAAATGGTCTGAAAAAATTCATTGGCTTCTCAAATTTTCTTCCGCCTTTTCTAGATCAAGCATACTTCTCTCGAACCAATTTTGTTTTACCTTACCAGACATACACCAAACTCCACAGAAAAAGAAAATATTGATACTTTGTCTTTTAATAAGCGTAACATTCTTTGTTGAATAGAAAGCAACAATTAAAACACTGTTTAAGTAAGACAATTCTAAGTTACAGTATATTAAACCAAATCTTTGAAATTAATATAATTAGTCTTTAAAACCAATTTAAATGGGTTTTTAAAGAGCCTACGAGGAAGGGATCTTTTGTTTAAATAAATTAATTTAATCTAATTTTAGTCTCAAAACAATTTTTTATTTATTTTTTATTAGTCCGACAGGTCAACCAATCCGGCCATCCTAAAAGACAATCTTAATATAATTTTAGAACCACATCATTTAAAAAAAAACAAATTCATACAGGCTATTCTGGCCAGGTAATTAATATCAGTCCACCAATTACCCTAATTAGTCAATTGTTCACATTAAATTGAAACTTTTTATCAAAGTCAACCTTCTCTATTATAATTTATTGTGATAAAAAGATTTAATTTGATGTGGAAAATTGACTAATTATGATAATTTGTGGAATAATATTAAATACCTGGGCCGAAAAGCCTGTATAAAGTTTTTTTTTAAACGATTTGGTTCTAAAATTGTATTAAGATTGTCTTTGAGGATCGTCGAATTGGCCGAAACGTTAGACTTAAAAAATAAAAGTGTTTTGAGGCTGAAATTGGATAAAATTTATTTATTTAAACATTAAATTCTGATATATATATAAGGCAGATTTTTGTTAGGGTTGTTATAATGATTCTCAAATGTTTTGTTATTTATTGATGTAATAAATAAATAATAAAATTAGTGAACTATTACAGATTATATTCACGAATTTTTAAAATTTTATCTGCGTATTTTCCATTCACCGTGACATTTTCCTAAGTTTTTTTTGGGATCCCCTGACTTTTCCAGGTTTTCGAGGTCTAGACACCCTGTGTAAGTACATCCGTAAGTTAACCCATATTTAAACACATAAATATTTCACCTCTTGTACATTAATCTTATGTTATCGTTACGAGCAAAATATGTTTTCTTTAGCATAAATAGATAAAACAAGTTGTATTTAAAAGACGTATCAACCATCCCTCTAATGGAAAGGAATACAAGTTCAAAGGATAGAATCTGGCGCATAAAGAGAGTACACAGAAAAGAAAAATCAAGAACAATATTAATTTTATTTAAAATTAATAGGAAAAAGAAGCGAATTAAATATCTATAGGAAGATATTTCTGTTCTATTAGAATGGGGAAGAAATTACTTCGTTCTGAGTGCAATGATGTTGGAAAAGATTTGGCATAGAATATATTGTTCTTCTTAAAGTGAAAGTATGATTAAACTTGTTCATGTATCGTTATAATAACAATATGCAACTTTGTAAAAATAAAATATCGATTTAAAAGATCAGCATTTCCATTCAATTCCTTCCTGCAAACATATCAAATAATTTGAATGGAATTCGTGTAATGTATTGAATATATATTTCGGATCACTGGAGAAGGGAGGTATGAGAGACTGGAATAGAGAGCATAACGTGGATAAGGGATACCTCTAAGCTAAAAATAAATTTATTAGCATTTATTTTGTTTCAATTTTCAACATGAAGGCAGTATAGGAGCATGAAAAAAAATGTGAAACAGTGAAGTGAAACTTTTCAATAAAACAATATTGTTTTAAAATATAACGAATAGCGGAATTTTTTATGAAAAATCAATATCGACTTATAAGTACATTATATTTGGAAAATATATTAACTATTGATATAAAACTGAATTATATCAAATATATGGATTTACTTTCTTAAATAGAAATAAATGAAAAAGATCATAAGGATATAAGGTTGAATCAATAGTTCCATAATTCCAGTGATGAGTACCAAAATTCATCGTTGTAAATCTTTGTAACAAATACTTGGCAACAATTTTCAGGAGATCGTAAAAACCTTATTGCACCAAAACGGCTAAAATAAAATCGTAAACACTCAATTTAAGGTTTATTATCGTTTTTCGTGATCATGTGGTCTGAATACTCTACTGTTACTGAGTTCAATGGATTGAAACCACGTTTTTGAACGTATTTTTAGTGTTCCTAGTAATTTAAGTTTTAGAATAGAGGATAGGACCAGCTCACGTACCTGTTTTTGTGAAAAAATGGACCTGGCCGTGTTTGTAACTTAGCTACTCATATCCTTTATAACAGCATGATGTTATTTTAAATACAATTCAAGATTAAAGAGTTTGAATATGTCCCAGTCAATTGAATATAATCAATAAATATAGCCTTTGTTAAAAGTTATATAAAAAGATTTTATGAGAGAGCAGGTAGACATACTTCAGAAAGTCTCATTCATAAATTTTATATTATTAGCTTATTACAGGTAACAACATTTTTCGGTGCCTAGAACTATATTCGTCTCACCTCCTATAATAATATCGGAATGATGAATAAAGATTGAAATAAATGACGCCCTAAAAACCTTCGATTTAGCTACCCATGCTTCTTCCAATAGCCACCCTCTTGCTTGGGACTGAGCGGAGCAGAGGACCCCTATATCTGTTTTACGAGACGTCTTTATAACCTTCTCCTATTGGTCGGTCACATGTAACATCCCTTATCACCCATTCTCCAATCGAATTCCTCAACCTTGAAATAGGAAAAGATTTAGAACTGCCCTATCTCTAAACTACCACATTAGACAGACAGTTTATTGTTTATATTTTTGTATGATTCACAATAAACATTAAAATGGGTGAATTTTCAGAACAATATATTATCTTTGATTGAGGGCGAATGGGCTTCCGGACACGTTACTTTTCCACTTTGAAGGAATGTTATAACTTTATTATAAATGTTATAATCCATCAAGTTCAAGTTTAACTTTAATAAGTTATATTTATTAATGCGTTTTTTTTTTCTTCAGATTCTCTTAGAATGATTTAAAACAGAATTAATATGAAAATATTTAATTCTATGAAAACAAAAAAGTCACCAATGAGAAGGTATTTCAGCTAGCACTTCCAAAATAATGTTTTTAGCCAAGATTGCAATATCCATAATGCGAACAAACAGGTCTTCTAAGAAGCTTCTTGTTCTACTTGGAATTGTTTCGAGAGATCCATACCAATGCCCTCACAAGGTGACTTAGGTCATCAAACTTCCTTTTCGAGGGTCTCGTGAATTTTTTCTTTAAAGAAAGGAATGCATTTATCGTAAATTTCTAGTCTTAGTAAAAATGTGAAATCCTTTTTTCTAAAGAGCTTCATCAAGTCATTTAGACCCTGTCCTGTCGGCGATGCTGTCCAGTTGTATTGGTAAAATTTATACAAAATAAATAGTAAAAAAAATCATTAAAAAAAATAATATGTTTATCTCTCTTAAACAGAAAAAAAATCAATTAATAAAATTGTGGTGGAAGGTGTCCAAGTGAAATACTAAACTAAAGTTAGAGAAGACCGTTCTGTGAAAAACTCTAAATGTCTAAATAAATAAGGCAGTGCTCGTACATAAGAAATATGTAAATGCAATGAATTGAAGAGGATTATTTATGTTTATTTTCATTAGTTTTTAATTTGATTTCCCTAATATTTTAAATTAGTTTAAGTGACAAGAAAGACGCTAGATTTATGCTTTCGCAGGCCGCAATGTTAACATTACAATACATGTTTACTGCCACAGAGAATAATACTGCAGAGCAATATGTCAGTATGTTATCGCAGTTCACAGTTCGCATTCGCATAGAGACTTAAGTAGGATTTAGTTATTGCTGCTATTTTTGTGTTACTTTTAACTGTGTTAATTTTAAAATTCGTTTTCATTTGATATTTATTTGTTTTCTTTGTTAATTTCCATTTTATTTATTAAAGGTATGAAGCGCTTCACGCATCCTGTTTTAAACAAATCAAAGGTAAGTTCGGCGACTCTACTTTAACGACCAAGTAAAGGCTGAGGGCAAATAAGTTTTCGCTCCTCTTCCCAACAATAAGTATTGTCTAAAAATACAAAAATATAGATTTTTTTTTATATCTTTATTGAAATGTACAATGGTAATTAATAAAACAAATAGTAAATTTGATGTATATTTATAATGGAGTGATACAGATGTGTAGAGAAATACCCATTAGTAGCACTCTAATAACGCTTTTACATTAGAAGATCTCATGACCATCTTCTTTTCAGATGCCTCGGAGGGTTTTCAGGAATGGAAGAGGAAGAAAAGTTAGAAATTAATGGGTTTAGATGGTTAGGAAGTTTATAATGGAAGGGATGATATCTGGTTCGGGCTAGATCAGTTACATATGGAACATTAAGGTCTTTATGAATGATTTTATTTGTGACCAAGTAAGGAGCATTGAGAATTTTACTAAGGATTTTGGATTGTAAGGATTGGCCTTATTATAATTATGTAAATCAGTCTTTTGTAATGAAATGGAAGTTGAGACAGTTTGTCTAGTAAATGCTGTAATAGTCGGAATCGATGTTCTGTTTCCTGTCTTTTCAGTCTTGTTCAAGTTAACATGAATTTAACATAGTAAAATGTGCGAAAGAAAACGACATAAAGATACAATGGGCAAGAATGAAAACAAAATATATGCTAGAATGGGTAAAAGAAATACAGTAATACAGATGAGTGAAAAGTAAAAAGGAAGGGGAAAAGGGAGGAGAGATGGGTGGGAATGGGAAAAATGAAAAAAAAAATTAAATCAACCTAGAAACTCAACCGGTAGTGCGGGCGTATAAATCATACGTTAAGCAAAGCGGGATACGTAACTAAATATAAAAGACCGTTTAGATAAACTGTGAAAGCCCCTCACCTCCAGATATTATGTTAAGAGTTTCAACAGGACGAGCATCTCACTTCAAAGATAAGTATTTAACTAAGACCTTCAAGTACCCATGGTAGACAAATGTAGTACTCATTTTGAATTATATCTTTCCTTCACATAATACATTTACTAATTCATATCTATTTCTGTTTTGATCCCTCTGGAAAACAATTTTTAATAAAATAAATAAAGTGAAAAATGAAACCAAAGGCTTATTAGGTAAATTACAACGTAACTAATGAGAAATCAATAACTATGATAAAAAATATCAGTAAATTGTAGATTAAAGGAGAAAGTACAGTATAGCAAAATAAGTAATAATAATGATGAGAAAAAATGACTTCTAGACGATAGCTGGAGGTACAATTAAGCAGGGAATTTATTACATTCTCTTTATTTTTTAATTGTTTTTTTTTCTAATTGGTAGTTGACGACTCTTTTTTAAAAATTGTTTGATGGTAGAATAGGAGGATAAATAGTTCTGAAGTATGAGTCAATTTTTTGACGATAAGAGATAAAAGTTATTCGAAGAGATCAGATTTTTACTAAAAAAAATTAACATTAATGATGACTCTTAAAGATTAAACGTTAACGTTAACTCATAACCTTCTTTAAAGGATTATAATAAATCATTAATGAAACATTTTCTTATCGACTAACCCTCCTGAAGGGAGGTACAATGAGAGGGAAGGAAGATATGAGGCAGGCTGACAGCTGCTAAGCCATTCCATTAATCAAGGCCAAATGAGAGAAATGCCCAAGCTAACCCCAACACCATTTATAAAATCTCAACGGTCCGAGGATATATTTTCTATAAGCGAAATGGTTTCACCGCTTATAGGAAGCTATGAAATATATATATAACCGACCACTCAGTTTTACGGCTCACTTTCTCTTTTTTTCCCAAAAAAAGAGATGACATCATTGTGGCAGAGTAAGGAAGCAATATAATGGGTAGAGGAGAAACACTAATACAGAATTCTAAGTAAGAAATTCAGAAAGAGGATCCTCAGCCTATTTCTGAGGATGAGATTTTCAGTAAATGAATACTACACAAAAAAATTTTCTATGATTTTTGAAATATAAAAAAAAATCAAGGCGTCTTACACACTTAGATTTTTCTAGAACTAAACACGACTAAAATAAACCAGCAAGAAAAAGAATTAAGTCCGTTCTTTGTGGGAATCAGTTCCACCTATCTTCTCTTCAAAAGTATGATTATAAATATCATTAACATTAAATGATACAAAAGATAATAATGAGAAAATAGTTGACCATGGATGATATATATATCGAGAAGATGGTTGGGGGTGCGGCCAGAAAATAACACAAATAAGTTTTTAAAAACTTATTTAAAAGCACCAACGTTTCGGCCAGAACTTCCAGTCTTCATCAGGCCTAAGAACAAAAAGCAAGATAAAAACCAATGAATAAGAGAAAAATATATATACAGAATGACTAGAGTAAATAATTTTACAGAATTAAAAGTAATGAATTAAAGTTTTATTTTCCACTACTTTCATTACTTTATTTTTATTACATAACGCCTGTTGAACAGATTCGATACTTAGGACTCCATTTTGACAAAAGACTTACTTGGAATCCACACACAAGACTGAAACGACAAGAAACTGCTCGTA
>NW_027104988.1:92149-96339 GCF_000696795.3 Halyomorpha halys | reverse complement strand
CTTAATCTTTCATCCTTAACAATCCCTGATAATCCTCCGAGGCGTCTGAAAAGAAGATGGTCACGGGACCTTCTAATTTAAATTAATGTTTGAAGTACCACCGATGGGTGGTTCCTTCCCATGATTTTCAAGTGTATATGAAACATACAACATTACTTATTGTATTTTGTACAGTTGTAAATTGTAGGGTAACTCCTGAAATGCTGAAAAACCTGGGTCCCGAGATGGCTAGGACATCTTCTGTGAATGGAACACAGGAGGATAGCTAGCGAGGCCTACCGAACCAAAGTAGAGGGCAAGAGAGGATGAGGCCGGCATAGAAGGAAATGGGAAGATGTGATAAAAACGACTTTCAGAGAAGAGGACTTCAATGGAATGACAGAAGCCGCCTTGCAGAAGACCGGCAGAACTGGAGAGGGCTCTATAAAGTTCATCCTCAAACTGCTTAATGCGATTATAGAGGATTGATTATGATGATGATGAAGAAGAAAAAAATAAAAATAAATACAGAATGACTAAAGTAAATAATATTACAGAATTAAATAACTAATGAAGTAAAGTTTTATTTTCCACTACTTTCATTACTTTATTTTTATTAATTTTAATTCTGTACAATTACTTACTTTAATCGTTCTTTATACATTTTTCTTTCTAATTCATTGGTTGTCACCTTGCCCTTTGTTCTTAGCCCTGATTAAGGCTGGAAATTTTCGCCGAAACGTTCGCCGTATTATATAAGTTTTTAAAAAAAGTTATTTGTATTATTTTCAGACAGCATCTTCTCTTCAGATACAGAAGGTAAAGGATTAAGATTGTTAGCAATAAAAATAATAGGATATTTATCGGTTTAAGAAGTTGTTTCGACACTAATTCACAATAAAATATCGTAAAAAGCAGGTCTAGTTGAATAATGATTCTATTACGAAACTGAGCTCAGGTACGAAAAGTTATATGGTTCTTGTCAATTTATTATGAATAGAAGATCCGGAAATTAAAAATATAAGCAAATCGCCCAGTGTGCCATATAATCATCCGATTTCAATGATTTTTGTTTGTTTGTTGGAAATTTGTATCATGTCTTGATATCAAAAATATTAACAGCAACACCGAATATTTAAAGATGAAGCTTGTAAACCGGTTAAGAACTTAAGCAGGTTCTAGTTGAGTAAAAATGAACATTATATTTTTATTTATACAGGTAAAGGAAATAAGCAATATTGAAAATTCACGATATCTTTGTTAATACTTAATGAAAATTTATCCAACAAACACTTGATGAAAGAAAATTCATCTGTAAACTAGACCCTTAACAAACATTTTTAATAAAAGTTAATATTCCTCAGACTCTTATATCTTTATTAATCTTACGTGGAAGAAAATTTAATTTCAAATTATTAAAGTTTATTTAGCTAGATTATGCTCCATCTACTTGAACTGCGATTAGGAATTAAAAGCTCCGACTAATTTAAAACTTGGAACCAGATCCTTAATATGAATAATCAATAATCAATCTCCAGAGACTCATCAGATAACATATAATATATTTCATTTCATTACATAATTAAAAACAAATTGATTATTAACATGGATTTTATAAGAAAGGAGATTATGATTTCCGAAGTGGTAAGTAATGGATAGTAAAGGGAGATTACACTGTGGATTTTGGTTAGAATAGGATTCCCTATAGCGATAGGAGAAAAAAGTCAGTTATTTCACCCCAATTTTTGATTACTTTAATGAAAACTATGTATAATTACTGATCAAAATTGATGAGTCTGCCAAGTATAGGTAGGGGGAATGAAAAATGGCGGCTGTTTTTAAACCTTAAAAATAATTAATGTTTTATTCGGCGCTTTATATCTCTACAACTACCAATACAATAGAAAATCTAAGAAAGTACCATATAAAGTAGAGTAAATTTGCTAAAACGTAAGCCCTAATAGAGCTACTTACCTTTAATAGTTCTCGAGAAATAGCTTTTTAAAAAGCAACATTTCATAAAAATGTTGTACAGAATGTACTGAAATATCTCAATCTCAAAAAGCATTTGACGTACAGATGTCTGTTAGCACTTAAAATAAAGCTAGTTTAATGGGCTATGGAGTAGTTTATGACGTTTATCGTCGTATAAATTGATTTATAGTTGTTCTGACAAATTTTCAATTGCCAAATTTATATTCATATGAGAATATCATAAAAATTACAATCCCCATGAAGATAAGTGTCATAAACTATTTTATAGTAAGTTAAATTTCCTTTATTTTGAGTGCTGGTAGACATATGTTCGTCTAATGGATCTAGAGATATATTTTTTTCAAAAATCAAACATTTTATACGAACAATTAGAAATTTACAAATTGTTAATTTATTTTATCAAATATCATAAACACTACCACTGCTACAAAGTTAAGCGTTACAAACTACTTCATAGTAAATTTAACTAGCTTTAATTTGAGTGCTGACAGGCATCTATACGTCCTATAGTTCCTGAGATATAGATTTCTCAAACTAAATTAACTAACTACTAATCTTTCAGTAGATTTTTAAGAAATGTTTCCTTTTAAAAAACAATATCTCGAGAACTAGTGGACATAAATAGCTCTATTAGGGCTCATATTTCAGAAAATTTACTGTTCTTTAAATAACGTTCTTTTAGATTTTCTAGTGTTGTTGATAGTTAGATATAGAGCTCCGAATGAAAAATTAATTATTTTTAACGTTTTTAAAAAGCAGCCATTTTTTATTCCCCCTACGTATACCTGGCAGACTCATCAATTTTGACTAGTAATTGTACGTAGTTTTCATTAAAGTAATCAAAAATTGGGGTGAAATAACTGCCTGTTTTCTTCCTGGCTCTGCTATGACATAGCATGGTTAAGGGAGGATTCGTGGAAAGAGATATGGAGATGGTAAGGGTTAAAGATTTGAACCAGATAAGTTGGATGATAAAAGGATGACGATGGAATTCGAATGATATGATAAGCGGGAATCTGTAATGATAGTCAAGGGCGTTAACTATATGCAATATTAGTCACAGCAATAGAGGAAGAAAATAACAGATTACCTTAAAGGGTGTCATATAACTCTGATTATTTCTTATGTTTCACACTTGTGTGCCATATAATAGTTCTAACAATAAATCTGGATTAAATTTTATAGATCTAATTGAAAAAAAATTGTCATATTTACTAATACTTCGATAACTTTCTTAAGAAATGAAGTATTAAAACATATATTAAAGAAAACAATCCGTAATATATAATTGAAATTAATATTAGAGCTGTATGAGAGTTGGGATGAGCCCAATAGCTACAATAAGATCCAGCTCAGCGGCCTATGGCTTCAGATCCCATGGATCTGATAGCTTTGTAGAGAAGACCGAGCAATGATCAATAGACAGGGCATCCTCATCTCGTCCACTCAGCCATCTCTTAATCATAAGCTGACTCTAATATCGCGTATTCTCCCTTACAAGAAGGATCTAGGATGGAATAGGCAGGATCAATCCCAAGCAGCTGTACGTTCAGAGGGAAGGGATATATTGTTCCATTCCAACTAATCTATGAACCTGAGCTTCAAGTAGGGCTTCAGGTCATTTAGAACTTAGATACATTCAAGACATCCCTCTAAATTTATGAAATTTAGTATGGTCCAGTATTATAACTTTATTAAATTCTCTCAACGTCTCCTAGGTTGTAAAAATAGTTTCGGTATTCAGAATAAGTAGAGTAATAGACGTATCTTATACGATCAGAGAGGAATAGATAATAGAAAAAAGTTTAACATAAAACGTGGTAGAATGTAATGAAAAATGACGAAAAACGTGTAAATTAAATGTTTCTTCTAACAAGAAATTGACTGACAGGTGGGAGCCTACGCAGAGGGTTTTACATTTTGTCAATCTGATAAATATTTTCAGCTATCAAATTTTTATTTTTGAATTTTATGATGTAATAATTAATATTAATAGGATTAAAAAAGTTCTCTACTAGTCATAAGTATGCTCTGTATGAAGTTGGGCATCAGAAACGTTCTAACAATAAATCTGGATTAAATTTTATAGATCTTATGATGATGATGATGAAGAAAAAAATTAAAATAAATACAGAATGACTAAAGTAAATAATATTACAGAATTAAATAACTAATGAAGTAAAGTTTTATTTTCCACTACTTTCATTACTTTATTT
>NW_027104988.1:82170-92099 GCF_000696795.3 Halyomorpha halys | reverse complement strand
TTCTCTCTCTCTCTCTCTCTCTCTCTCTCTCTCTCTCTCTCTCTCTCTCCCCCTCCTAATAATGAAAGGGACTAATTTTGAGGAGTATTAATACCACAAATAGGTCTGATGTTACTTTTTTTTTATTTTATTTATATATCACTCCTATGTCATTTCTGACAAAAAAAGGGAAAGTGGGTTATCTGCAAGTAACCAAACTATTATATTCAATACGGGAGAGCCAAGTTTTCATTTCGTGGGACCGCGAAGAAATAAACGCGAAAAATTCAAACCAGTGCTGCTGCAGTTACGAGGACTCGCTTAGCGCCTAAACGCAAAAAAATCGTTCAAAAATAATTATTACTGAGTGTTAATAAATTGAAATCTACTTTCATTACTTCAGCTTTTGTACCAGGCCATGAAAAACAGTAGCACTAGACATAACTTTCTACCATATCACTAACCCTCAATGAATTTCTGTCTCTCCCATATCAGGGAACGAAAACATACTAAAATCAATGTAGGACTGAACTAGACCTATAGGTAGACATACTCACGAGAAACGAATTGACATTACTGCACTAATAACAGAAAAACAGGTATTTCATTTCTGTTTCACATTTTTCAGTATTTACAGGTATGTTTCGTACATTTCTAATATATGATAATAGAAAACCTTAGACGATAATCAAGTCCACCGGCAATAAAACAGCCTGTGAAAAAGGATACCAAAGCAAAGAATACTAATTATTTTACTCTAATTTTGATCACTTTGTAAAAACATTATGAAGATACTATTTAAATTCGATGACTCTGGCAACCATAGTTGGAGCAAATAAACATTATAAAAAACTAATTTTTCATTTCAAGCTCTACATCATTAAAACTGAGTAATACAAGAAACAACTGAACATAAAATCATTTGAAATAGAGTAAATTTGCCAAAATATGAGTCCTAAGAGAGTTGTTTGAGTTTAATAGTTCCTGGGATAAAATTTTTCAAATAACAACATTTATTTTTCAAATAGCCGAAAATTCAATATTCTGTGAATTTATTTTTAAAAAAAAATTCTGGAAACTTTGCTACTATGAACGACGCAGATCATCAATTAGCTCTTAATTGATGAGTAGTAGTAGAAATTGAAGTTAGAGTTTTCAGAATATTCTCCAGAATAAATATACAAAATATTGATTTCTAGTTGTTTGGAAAACATTTTGGTTTATGAAAAAATATTAGTTAGTTCTCGAATAATATAAACTTCATAATGACTTGAATAAAATTACTTTTTATTGACATTTACTATATCTCTTTTATAAGTATTATAAAACCTTTTTCAAACATAAACTAACGTGAAATGTTTTTCTTTACTTGAGTCGACTCTAAAATGAATTTTTCGTAACTTCTGAAACATCCACTATTTTTTACTTACCCTTACCATGGATGGCTGAGTCATAAACTTTTATTCTTAACTATATATACATATTCATTAAAGTAATTCAAAAAAATTTGGGTAAAATGCCTTTTTTCTTATCTTGGGCTCCTTGGCTAAGAAGGACAGGAAATAATTTGGATATTGTTTTTCAGCAACCAACAACCAACACATTGATACAGGAAGTTTAACATATTATATCATATTTAACATAAAACAGATATTTCACTAACCACAACAGAAAAACGTTAATGGATCAGCCACTATCGTGACTGTACTGATATTTCCGACACTGACGAGTGAAGATGGGGATGGAGTTCTGGAGGACTGACTAAACTCATTGATAAGCTGAAGGGCGGGGGGATTACCGCTGTCTCTCCCCTGATTTTTCGCCCGGCTTTACGGCCGTAGTATCTTCCATCTCCTCCTCAACCCATCCTTTACTGCTTTTCAGTTTGTTGAATGCCGTTCTGTAGGATTTATATTTATTTCATAGTTGAAAAATAATCAAATATACAAACTGAATAAAAACCTGAGCAATAAGGTCTTCAGTGAAAGACGGGCTTAGAAAAAAAGAAAAGAAGAGATAGAAATGATACTCGATAAGATAGTTTTGGTGCATTGACGTTATCACGCTGTTATTTGCCAAATGATGAAACATTTTTCCGTAGCAAGATTTTTTTTTTATTATACGCTTTAGCTTCAGAAAATGAGATATGTTATATTGCCGAAGCACTAAAATGAATGAAAAAAATATTTTAAACATAAATAACAAAAGTTTTAAGAACAAGTGGGAGCTCATAAAAAGCTTGCTGTTCCCAACGCAGTAAGTCTAATATAATAAACAAGAAAAACAAAAGAAGAATAGAAAAATAAGATAAAACGGATTAAAGAAAAATTACAGCAACACAATCGAGTCTCAAAGAACCGTCACTAAAGGTACAATTATAACCAGAATAATTGTTCAAGAAATGTAAGCATATTTCAGCTCCAGTTAAACTAAATTTAAAAAGTACCATGATATTGGTTACAATCATAATTAATCTCATCTTCTTTGTCGGTTCGTACTGAATTTATTCCAAGTAAGTAGTACAGATGTCCCTTAATTTTTACATTTTAATAGATAATTCTTAGTTTTGGTTTCAGGATAGAAAACAGCAGAAATATTCCCTTCAAAACAAAATAATATAAAATAGGAACAACAGAAAAAAATGTTCAAAAGTTTTTTTTTGTATGTGTTTTGAGATGTTTGTGTTGAACACTTTCGAGATTAATTTAAGTTTTATTCTCACTAAAACAAGTTTTTGTTCATTGGAATCTGATAGTGTCTGAGGTCTGAGACCCATCGTAAACAAGAGCCTTGCTAAAAATAGAGTTTGTACATTCTAACAGAGAGGACCGAAGTATGGGATATTGAGAAATAAAACTATTGGAACATTTATTTTAATTTTTATAATCATTATTATTAATTTCAATAACAAGCATTTCTTAATTTTATTAGGATATTTATTTTCATTGTATTATTGTTATTTATAGAGAATTTCATACCCAAATGTACTAGTTTTTAACCTATATTCTTATTTAAGAATATTTGCAAATCGGTTCTATACATTAAGCTCGTTTTTGTATCCGAGAGATAGGATTAAGCCTGTTATTTCCCTCTATCAGACTTAACATATATATACCTTATACTTACAGTTTAATTTATTACCTTCACAATAGACTGTATAGTATTGGTTTCTTTTATATTATTAAATATGTAGAGATGTATTTTTTTTTGGGGGGGGGGGATTTTTTCTTCTGATGAATTTAGGTAGCTCAATTTTTTAACTCACTATATTTGTAAAATAACTACAGCAACTTTTCCTTTACTTTTTTTTATTAATTCAATAAAAGAGAAAATAATTAATAACCTGATCATACAAAAAATTAATTCAAAAAATAAACCAGCAATCACTGGAAATTCCATTTATATTTGTATCATTAAATTGCATTATTTTCCTTGAAAAGGTATAAATTTGCTTCAGTTAATATTAATATAACACAGGGATCGATACAACATTATACTGTTTTGAATACTTGTTTTGTTAAACAAAATTAATTGGCAAAAATATTGTAATTATCAGGATCATCCCACTCAGTTAATTAGCAAGCTGAAAACGAATACTGTATCAGTTAAATTAATCTCACAAAATTTTCCAATGAGAAGTGGGAAGAAAGGGTTTAATCCTTTAACACAATAATAATCAGTAAAATTAATTTATTTCGTTGGTGAGCATTGTTCAATTGTAACATTGATATTTTATTTTGAATCTAAGCACGTCCCACGTGTTTACCGATTATCATCTAGGATGTTAACCGATGCATTAATATCGGAATTACTTTACCGGAATAAATTGAAATGATTTCTTTTATTTTTCATAACAATTGAAATTGGTATCGGTATCGGAATCTGGTGGAGAGGACTAGTTCGGCGAGTGGGCCTAGTGGTCTATTTGCCAACCCCTGGCGGCTAGCTTCAAAATGCCACCGCGTACTAACCAAGGGTGAGTGTTAAGATATATTTATCCGGTCCGCCGAGAAATGAAAATCAACTGCCCCAGATGGGAATCGAATTCACAACGTTTTGGAACGAACCCATGTCTCAACGCGAACTGCTGTCACTTACCTTTTTTAAGGCCACAGTCTTTTCTACTGTTCATTGGAGGTGGCAAACATGGACAAATATAAGAGAAGAAGAACACAAGAAGATATTTCAAAGTTGACTTCCAATAAACAACAATTTAAGAAATATTTAAGTCAGTCAGCACACTTGTCACTGAGGGATATTTTAACTATCGCGATATTTAAATGATAAAGGGATCAATGATGGAGGATCAACTGGTCCTCAGGAGCGAGAAGCTTACACGTTGCGTTTTAGGCATTGTCTTGTTCAACCTTCAAGCCAAAGGATTGTTCGTCGGGGTGCATCAATGGAGAATAATAACATCGAATCCAGGAAAGGAGGAAGAAAAACAACCGGAATTCTATAATTATAGGAAACCAAGATATTTGAAAACAATGTAGAAAAAGAAGTTAATCTAATGTTTACAAGTCACACACACGTTATTATTTTTTTGTATACATAGATGATTAAAGTAACAAAGAACCTATAGAAAATTATTATTTATGTTCAAGTCTAAAACACACAGTATACAAAATATTTTATTTAATTATTTATAAAAAAATATTATTTAGTTTTAAATTGATGTAAAAAATTCAATGAAGTAGTGTTTTTTTTGTGAATTCTTAATGTTTATAAGCCGAACTCATACCTAAAGCAGATCCTTTTAGCTTTGTAAAAATGGAAACAAAGAAATTATTATCATTATTATAGATTATTAATAAAAATTATCGGACAAGCAAGAAATCACAAAAATGCTAAGGCATGCTAATGAGATCAGAAATAATGCTAAGGGGATCAGACATAAGTGACCGGCAATACCAATCGGTAATGACTTTATAGTATGTCGCATAATGAACCCTAAAATATTTTTTTAATTTCCTGCCAAACCAAGGGAATGCTTTCCACCCTGGCTAGAATAGGTTGGTTATCTGTAGGATAACCTGTCCTTCCGGCCAAACCAAGGGAATGCTTTCCACCCTGGATAGAATAGGTTGTAGAATATTGATAGAATTGATGTAGTGGAATATGGTAAACTAAATCATAGTAATCATTATTAAGAAATGTACCCGCATCGAGCCGAGGCGGCAAGAAATGCGGACCTATTACAATATATCTATTATCCCCAATATATTGTCTATAATGACCAACAACACACTGCATTGGAACTGGTGCTGAAAATGATGTTCAAGAATTGCAAGGGGATTTTCCTGCCACCAGAGGTAATTATTTTTCTGATTGAAGATACCTCCCTCTTCTTGTGAAGGTAGCTTCATCTGTCCAGAGAATGTTTCCTGAAAATTGAGGAAAAATCTCTTCTTTGCCGAAAATCTTGCGGTAATAAATTCTGTACCCGTTGATAATGATATGGGTGAAGTTCTACAATGAGAGTTCTCCATACTCTAGTTGGCGTAATATTTAATTCTGCTCCAGCTGGATTATCATCAAAATATTGTAATATGGTCGCACTACTTTCTTCAATTCATTAAGGGATAAAAAATACCATCACCACGTAGTATTATAGCAGATGTACCACTTTCTCTAAGACGTTGAAACGTGGAGCTAGAGTTACGACTTGTTTGGTAATCTTCAATTCGGAAATAGCCTGACATATTCACAACGAGCAGCATTAGCATTACCATTGCAAAAACCATACACAAACACCATATCGGCATATTCATCTTTAGTATAAATTGAAGGCATAATGATGAGTACTCTGCGAAAGCCTCTAACAAACTGATAAATGTTATTGACACTTCCCAATGATAATTCCAAAAATTATTAATCCTAATTGCCAATAACTTTTATAAAGTTAGGGATAAAAGGCCATATTACTATTCTATCTAATCCATCTCCTAAACAAAGCGTTTGCGAACATACCTTCACTTTGAACAACATTTAATAGGAATCTTAATGTTTATATTTAATTAATAAAGTAGTTAGAACAAATAAATAGGTTTTATTTATTTCATATAACGTAAATAATAACAATGAAAATCTGTAGGTGTAAATATCTCCTAAACAATGCATTTGCAGACATACCTTCAGAGGAAATTCTTCTCTTTTTTTGAGGTCCTCGGTTCATATTTTCAGTTGGGCCATTTAACCGTGAAACACCCTGTATATCATGTTCAATAAACAATTATTAGTATACGGATGGAATGGACTTTATACTTTTAAAATGCATACATTAGGAAGGTCTAAAACTCCAGGTCCTAGGAGAATGATCTCCGGAAAGAAAGCGAGGACTCTAATCACACTCACTCCTCACCTTCAATTTCATCTTATTCTGGAGAAAGTATCAGAGATATTTCATCTGAAGAGTAGGTGTGAAATGCTTTGTCAAGATGTCCCAGGAGGCCAAGGGAACTAATTGAAATTCTACACTAACACAATGTAGGAAAGACAAAAAGCCGCTATTGGAGCTAATGGCCAGCCCTTGTCCCCTCCTCTTCAGTCCTGGTAAAAAGAAAAGGGTAGCATTATCATGGCAGTCTACACCTTCAACCATCGTAATTAGTAAACATGAGATTAATTTTGTAGGCTTCATAAAATTTGTCGAAATTTATTAGTTAAAATCATATAATTGGAGATAAATAAAATATACTGACATTAGCTACTAGTTTAAGGTTTAAAAACAGTATGTCCTTACTATGTTCTGATCTTAGAACCCATCATGTTTGCTTGTAGTTTTTACCGGTGAGATTTAAGAAAATTTGTAAGTTTTTCGAATTTCCTTTTCCTGCCTTTTTCATATCACGCCTCTTCTGGAAATTATTTCAAACTTACGGACATTAGGGATTTTAAACTGAATGAGTTCTGTTTTTTATTTTGTAATAAGCTTTATATCTAAATTTACACCCGTCAAAATTATAGCGAACAACCAGAGATGGATAAAAATTGTGTAATTTAGTATGGTAGGCGTGATAAGTAATGCCAAGCGGCACACCTTTCACTCTTGAGGACCAATGCAAACGCTGAGAAATAAAAAAATAAATAACCGGAAAATAACTGGCCTAGAAAAAAAACCTATTTACATTGTCTGATATATAAGTGAACAGAAGTTTGCACACGCTAAGAATTTTACTAGCCGAAAAAATCCGGGTGGAAGCAGCCGGTTCATCGACTACTAGATCGTCCAGAAAATAACCGGCCGGCAAAATTCTAATATAGGTAACTTTACTAATTCCTGTAATTTATTTTCAAAAAGGTTCGTCTATTTTGAATTTCTTTATACCAGTTTTAATAAAAGCATATGCATAAGACTATAAAAAAACAACAAGAAATTATATATTCGTCTCAAATATGTTTAATTTCTTCAATCACATATTTTTTGTTATAATTTATTGAAAAAAAAGCAAGTTATTAATTTATTTTAAGGCTATTGAAAATAGGAAACTAGGGTTAGATCTGCGTTACAATCAGCCATGTAAATCAAGACCTCAAGTCCCTAATGGATTTATTTAAATGAAACTATGTAATTTGTATGTATCTCAATAACATTCTGATTACAATTTTTTTTTTAACCTGCAAGGCATTATTTGAAAATGTTTTTTATTTATTATCACCACATAAGTTAATATTAATTTTGTAATAAAGAATCCGTTCAAGTTATTGCTTCTAGATTTTTTAATCAATCATAAAAGATCCAAATAACTGGAATTTTGATTTGCTTTTACAACTAGAAAAAAAAGTTCTTTTTATCGGATTTTGATGTTTCACCTCTAAAGACAATCTTTTAATGGATTGTGGAGCTCATGCTGAACTATTAGTGAACACCCTGTTTTCATCTGCTCGTAATGGATGAAACAGAGTTGTATATATGAATGCCTGATTTACATGTTTTTTTTTCTACTACTCGGTACTAAAACGGCATTATAACCAGGCGCCTTCAATGCACGGTGGAAAACATTTCAAAAGGGCAACAAGGTTTAAAAGACTCAGGAGCGACGGTGTGCCAAATGACATATCTAGCTGAACAAAAACATTCCTGCCTCCATCAAATAATTATACCATATATTCCTAGCACTGCATCCGAAGCTTATTAGAATTAAGGGGTGCCATAAATTGTCTTTATTAACAGAGATTTATTTTTTTTCTCTAAAGTTCCCGTATTTTGTTGAGGGAAGAGAAATTTTTGATTTATGAAGATTCAAGTTATTTTAATGGATAAATTTTTAATCTTTTAGCTATTCAGGAATTTTTTTATGGTTGCCACACAGTCAATAAGAAGTCCTAATCAAAATATAGTGATTTAATTTCATTTTCAGCATGATATTGGAATTTCAAATGGTAAATCTTGCATTTTATTTTTTAAAGGATTTTTTTTTTATCTAGTTCAGAACATCATGAGCATTTTATAAGATTTTCGCATTAAGAAAGTTTTAATTTATCTTTTTTGCAAGTTTCCAGTCGGAAGCTGAGAGAGAAAAAATTTTTAATTTATGAAAATTGAAGTCGTTAAATCGCAAAGAATCTAACATTAGTTAGAATGCCAAGAGTTGATTCTTCAAAGTTCATGACCCTGAAGTGTTGAGGACCTAATAAACCTGAAAAATGGCTCAGAAAAAGTAACAACAAAGCTGGCTAATCCTGGAGTCAGATGAGATAATCTAAGATGCATAAATAACTCTTAGGAACAGAGGACAAAGAGATGCTGCATATATATTCAGTCTGACCTTAAGCCAATGCAGACGCAGAAACTGTGCAAATGGATTAATCTTTTAATTTACTGCAGGCCACCTTCAGGGAGGTAAAGTACCATTTTGCCTTACCATTACCATTTTGAGCTTCTATCCCGACAGACATGATTGACTGAAAATAAAGAAGATACTAAAAAAAAATGTATCTTTACTCGAATTATAAATAATAGATACCAGAGGAAAAAATTATTTACGTATAATTCAATAGATTGTAGTCAAATCAAGATTTGAACGTAATTGGGATTGGGTATCTAGATGGTTCAAAGTTCATCAAACTCTGTCGCTTATTCATTCGAAAAATACTAGTCCGATTTTGACCAAATTCAGAGCTAGAAATTTCTGCAAAAATGATCTAGTTCCAATTTTATCAAATATATATTATCTACTTTTGCTTACGCATGCACAAATGTATTTTCTGTGAAACCTCAATATTCTGAAAACGGCTTATCTGATTCGGTAAGAAATGTGAGGAAAGGATTAAAGTAAATCGGGCTTAGTATTAATTTTAGCTAATTCTACCAACTGCATTCGCTTAGGGAACGAATAATTCCTTAAAACATATATTAAAAACGCCTGATCAGATAACGGTCCAATGTGTTATAAAAGTTAAAGATTAGCGTAAGCATGATAGAAAAGTAAATTTTCAATTTTTAAGTTTATATTTGCAAATAAAAAACTAGTAATTTTGGATTTTTAAAAATCTTTTTTCCGATATTAGCAGCCTCAAAAATATATAAAACGACAATAAAATAATTTTGTTTAGCTATACCTTTGATATTGGCCACTATTCGGCCATTAGAAATCCGGATTGTGTGCAAATGTTCTTCCTCCGGCTGGTAAAATTTAAAGCATGTGCATGGGGTCTGTCTACTTGACTAAAATTTAGGTAAAGAGATCATCTGACACCTTTTTAGTCTTATACAGATATGGTTGCGAGCAATGTTAAACTGTGGAGTGATGATCACTTAATAGATCACTAACAAGAAAGTTGCGTGTTCGAAACTGCTCAACTTATTTCCAATATGATTAAGATAAATTCCTGATAAGCCGTATGACAACCAGTTAATCTGATCATAGCTATTTCGATATACATATTTTTTTTTACTT
This sequence comes from Halyomorpha halys, assembly GCF_000696795.3. Lineage (NCBI taxonomy): Eukaryota > Metazoa > Arthropoda > Insecta > Hemiptera > Pentatomidae > Halyomorpha > Halyomorpha halys. The sequence continues at coordinate 82,218 of NW_027104988.1, read as the reverse complement.
ATATCGGCCTGTTTTTTTATTTATGTGGGCCTTACATGGATGATATAA
>NW_027104988.1:77376-82120 GCF_000696795.3 Halyomorpha halys | reverse complement strand
ATCTGATCATAGCTATTTCGATATACATATTTTTTTTTACTTATATCGGCCTGTTTTTTTATTTATGTGGGCCTTACATGGATGATATAACCGTTACTTTTTTTAAACAAATGATTGTAGGGGGTATAGTCTCGTACAAAAGACACCCCTAACTATATACAATGTTATAATTAAAAGAAAATAAGATAAAATAAATATATAAAAATAATGTTTCTTAATAATAGAAACAAACGGTAAAATTAATAATAAAAAATAACGATATTCGTATACCAAACAAAACAAACAATTGACCTCTAATGGAAAAAAAGTTAATAAAAAAAAAAAAAAGACGAAGAGAGAAAAAATAAATAAAAGAGAAACAGAGTGAATAATAGAATTAATAAATATAGAATGTATAACAGAATGTCCTGCAGCAGCCTGTGCTTCAGTTTTAGGGTTGAAGTTGGGTTTCCCAAGTTGTATGTAAGTCACTGCTCCTTTAACTTTCGGAAAATGGGAGTGGAACTTCATGAACCGTTTTTTTAAATGTAATCCTCTGCCAACTGCGTTTGTAATTATCGATGCAATTGGTTATTTCTTCTGAACCAAGGAGCATCCACTGCGATTCTTAGGACTTTAGTCTGAAAATATTGTAATTTCTTCCTTTTCGTAAGGATGCCGCTCCTCAAACTTCATAGCCCTACATCAGCAGTGGCCTGAGAATTGTCTTAAATATAAGAACAGTTCTTTCTGGTATTAATTTAGAATAGGATAAAGCATTTCTAACCTTGCGTAGGTTTGAGTTAGTTTGATGTTGATATGGTGATTCCAGTTAAGAAGGCGATCTAGGTGAATTCCCAAGTATCTTACTGTTTCACTGGCAGGATTCCATTTAACATTTTTACCTTTGAGGATTAGTTCCGGTGGGTCTGGTGGGCGTCGAAGAGTAAAAACTTTTGAACTACATTTTTCAATGTTCAGACTAATCATCCATATAGTGAAATATTGTTCTAGTTCATTAAGGTGACTTTACAAACTAGTTTTTGCAATTATTATATCCTCAGAATATTGTATAGGCATTTCAGAGTGTCTCCTTTCTTTAGTTTATACAGGAGACATCCTGTTGGATGGGGACCGCTTGTTGGAAGTCCCAAGAACGCTACCAGGGTGTGTCTCTTCGTTTCGTATCCATTTATTATAAATTTCGATAGTCTTGCCAGTTGGTGAGATAGAAAGGGCCTATAATATAAAATATACTTGTGTAATAATAATCATTATTACATAATAATACCACTAATATAATATTATAATTTTGAAAGAAGATGGTAGTCTTAGCGTTTTTATTATTTTCATAATGTGTGTGTACTATTTATTTATTCTGTACCGCAATGTAACCGATGTAGGATGGATCTACATTTTTATTAATGAAAAACTTTTAAAAAAGTATATAAAATAAAAAAAAAAAAACTTTGATTTTCTAAAGATAAACTGACCAATGCGAGAACTAAACAATAAGAACTAGACAAAAGAAGGTAGGCGAAAGAAATAATTGTGATACATTTTAGATACTAAGCAGATACTAATGAATATGTAATTCGCAAAAAATGAGATACCAAACCACAACGAAGGAAGATAGGAAATATAATCAGTGGAAGTAAATTGAGTGGGTTACGTTTTATATTTATGCATTTTATTATTTATTTTAAATGTAAATATCCAGTAGAAAATTCTGTAGAGTAGTTTAGAAATAGAACTCTCGGGCTCGTTTAATAATTATTCAGGTTTGAAATTGTATGAAATATTCATGTTAAAACTTGGTAGATGTAGACACGAACTAAGTTAGGAGAGTTAGTACGTCATATATAGGTAGATACTATTAACCACTCAAATTTAAACTACCAATTAATTTTCGAACTGAATAAATTAGACGTCTCGTCTAGCTTTCAAAACCAGTAAACGGGTGTTCTTTAGATTTAATTTGTCTTTCACAAGTCAGTAGACTGGTTAGTTCGGGATATTCAGACTGGATTTAAATAGTGTATTTTAATACACTGAGTTAATGATATTGTATTTTATTTTTATGTTTAATTGATTATTTTTTGAATATTTATTTTACAATAACTTTTTTTATTACCGCTCTTATTTATACCTCCTGAATTAAAGACATTGAGACAATTGTTTCTAAGTATAATTAGATACTGATCGAAACATTGGAATGAAAAAGAAAAAAATAACGATTATTTACAATGATAATAATTATAAATAATAAAATAAGAGCATTTAATAAATATATCTTCGATATTTTTTTTATTTGAATAAAAACTTGAAATCTCTAGTCACATAGAATCGCCTAAGAAATTTTTTATATCTCTCCTTCCCCTTTACTCGTCTAAGCACCCAATTCCACTCATCTTCCGCTACTTTTTTTCTCATTTTATAATAATTGATTCAATGAAGCGAACTAGGCGTGTATTTTGAATCCGTTCCAAATATTTTTTTAAATCAATGCAAAATCTAATCGATATAGTTAATTATCAGTAAAACAAAAGTAATTAATTTTTTTATTTGTTTAAGTAGATGTTTTAACTCATAGTCAACTGAGAAAGAAGTATTATATCACACTTAAAATTAGCATAAGTAACAAGTTAGAACATATTATTACTAATCGATTATATTAATACAATTCTAAAGTATAAGCCTCAAGTTCATAAAAGCCTTTAGGCCACAATACTACTCATAAATCATTTAAATAATTAAGTACACGCCTAGAAGACATAGTTTATTAGTTACTTTAACACTTTGGTGTCAGATACCTCATATGCCATCTGATTTTCTTTATTTTATTAAAAAATACAGGAAATGTGACGCATATAGATGGGGAAAACCAAGCTTGTTGTTAGTAGTCCGAAGTGGAGTCAGAGACTACTTATGTGTGTTTGCCACCTCAGTGGGCGTCCTCTTAGTGTTAATGATTGGAATAGTGGGTTAGTGCAGTATTGGGGGTCGCCAAAGAATTTGATGTACCTCCGTGAGAGGAATTCAGCCACTATCGGCAGTCCAAGTCAACAGTGTCAACACAATACGTCTCAGGATATTACTGTGAAACTGTTGGAGTTTCTTTGCTGTTGTGGGTGCTATGTTAATCTGCATAGTTAATCTGTGGACGAGAGCCAATCTGAATATAGTTTTATAAATTAATAATTTGAGGGAGAGAGTTTCGCCAGGTGAATTTTTATCCACAGTGGGCTGGCTTGTCATTTGAACATGATTTGACACATTTGCCAGGTGATGATCGTAACATAGGCCGGTCTTTCTCGTCAGCTCAATTTCTGGGCAGTCGGTTTTGAGATTAAGAATACTATTTTCAAAAATCTTGCCCTGATGCGGAATCAAGTTTATTGTTGTGCAGTGGGGATCCACTATTCACGGGTTTCAGAAGCAGAAAGAGGACAGTTCGTTTCCTGCCTCAGGGAAGTACCTCAACCTGAGGCAGGACCTCTACAAGTCCTTCGTCAGATTCTTGATATTCCTCTCCTGGGCAGCTTAGCAGTATTGTTTGAATCCTGTCGTGACCTAGAGCCTCATTTTTCATGAATGACGAAGAATAGCCTTGACCTGTTTCGGGGAGACAATCGTATAATTATTTCTGATGACTTATTTCGCTAGATTAGCCAGAAACCCTGCCCTTAAGGTTCTTGAAGTTGTGATTAGTAAACTTTGTGGCCTACGGCCCTGCCTCCATAAGTTTGAGAACTCCTATTAGGCGTTTTGATATTTTTATTTAATGGTTAGTGAAGCCGATACTTCGCCACCAAATAGCTGAAAGCACTGATACGATGAAATGAAGTCCAGTGAAATGAAATCGACGAATCGATGAGGCTGTCTCGTGAACAGGAGATCGACGGTTAATCAATACGACGGGTCACACTGTACCACAATGTGCCGGAAGGCGTGGGTGTTGGGGTCAACTACTGTCAGGAGACTTTAAATTAATTTGTCTAGCCTCTTTGCTTATATAATTGCCACACGTTCAGGTCACTCATGACTCAATGATTTGTATGTAAGGCAATATCGCTAATCAGCTAGGAAAAAATCCTCTCATTAATTCGTCCGAATTAAATTTTATAGGTATAGTAGAACTCCGCATATCCGTCCTTATCAAGAGTGAAACACTGCGATATTAATTTAACTATAATATGTGTGTGTGTGTGTGTGTGTGTGTGTACGTAACTATATGCTGGTACATGCCTGGGACGTGATAGCAACTTTCTCGCTAAAGTCAACAAAACGGAAGTATTAAGCAGGTCTTATAATCGTTAAAATAATTTGACTGGACATAAATTCCGAATTTTCAAAAGTATTTCTCTAAAGTACCTTAATTTTGGGTTATTTTAAATAACTAACCAACTTGTACTGTTAACAGTAATAGAAAATGAATAAATATGAACTATGAAAGAACTTCATAATTTAAAAAAGGAATAATAGAGATAGCAGTTTAGTAAGTGAAAAATTGGAAACAGCCAAACATGCTTTTAAATATTTTGTTAAATTATTGTATTCTTGGCAAGAAATTGTTGATATTCATTATTTGTAATTCAAGAAACCTGAAAATAAGAATTCTTATAGAAAAATAAAGATTTATTGATAGAAAATTTTAGCGTTCCAGGTGGTAAGGTGTGATGTGCCATGAACTCTATTTCATAGTATGTTTACAATTTTTTTATTTTAAGTTAGGAACTTAAAACAGTTTAAACAATATATATAT
>NW_027104988.1:72652-77321 GCF_000696795.3 Halyomorpha halys | reverse complement strand
ATAAATATATAATTTCCAAAACATAGCATACACACCTGGAGCCCTAACTCATATTATCTATGACCATGTTAGCCAAGCCAAACCTCAACTTCTTAGCAGCTCAATAAAAACCAATTTCCCGGGGAGGTACTAATTGAAGCCGCCTAAGGAAGGGCTAGAGAGGGGGTAAACTGTCCCCGAGACCTCCCCTAAATTAACTTCCTTTGTGCCCAAGACATAGGATATTGCTCAGGTCTCAGAGGTCTTGTCAAAGGTGAAGCAAAAATAATCTTAAATGCATGCAGTTGAACCTGTTCAATAAATTACTAAGCAGCGGAACCCCTATTTATTTTGACATCATTAAATTTATAACTGCAATTAAGATGCTATTTTTTTATTCTTGCTTTCAGCTTAGTCTATTATTTGTTAACTTGTTTAGAGATCTTCTGATCATTAGTTATTAAGTTCCAAAATTGATATATTGTACCATAAATAACTGTTCAACACTGATGATAAATTATTCAAAATATATATTACTTTTAACTTTTGAGTTACTTGAAAAGATCTTAACATTGGAAAGATTATTTCTGAATTAAGGTAAATTTTTCTTTTTACTGGCATTTATTTTATTATTGAATTATATTTCTTTCAATAATATTTTTTTTATTAATCCGATTAATAGTAATTCTTACCCCACTATAGTGCTACCAAAAGGAGTGGAATGACTCAGGGGTGAGCATGACTTGTTCAATTGTAGGCTCAAATAATTTTCAAGTTTTTAATGTTTTGAAACTATATCAGCTCAAACTATATAACTCTTTGAACCTTTGTAAAGATTTTTCGCACGAATTGTTTTACCGATTTCTTAAACGGAAGGCTTAAATTATTCAGTTATATCTCGTTATGTTTGGAACAATTTGAGTTCAAAATGCATTACAAATTTTTTTTTAATTGCATTTCAAACCCTTCTTAAATGACGATAGTTTCGAGCGTCATTGGTGGCCTTTATGGGAAACAATTGTAACCTACAGTGGAAACTATCCACTATAGCCTACATTACATCCCTCACCTAATGCAGTGTATTCAGTAACAATTGGTTGATCGGTTTCATATGCTTACTATAATTTATGGGTACTGATTATAAAGTATTGTGTAGAGATAAATCATGTTTCATAGTTTTATAGTTAATCTTGAACCAGGCTTTAATATGAACTTGAGGGATATATACATAGTTATTTTTATGCATATGAAATTGTATATATATATATTGAGATATAATAACCAGCTTGTGGTATCTTAAATTTTAATGTTAAATAGTATGATACAAGTACAATAAATTTATGGGCATCATTACTTCCGATCAGAAGATTTAAACTTAATTATTATTAATAGATATCAAAATAAAAAGAGTACATTTATGTTAAAATGGTGATGTATATTACTTTTCACGCTACAATAAAACAGAAGAAGCCATATTCTATATTTCTAATCACGTTTTAAGACAATCGATGAAAATATAAAATGCCAATACCTGAAAAAATAAAAATGTTAAAATAAAAAGATATTGAAAAAAAAGTCAAATAAACAAATCCGTCATTAGATCAATCGGTATAATGATAAGTTTTTGAGGATTGTCCGGTTTTAGAAGGCACAATATTGAGTTTTCTTAAACACAGAGAATTTTACTAACAATTTACTAATATATTTAAGAACTAATAAGCAGCTTTCTGGCCATTAGGGGAGGTGTATCTTAGTCAGTTTTTAAAAATAAAATTAACTATTCTATTTTAATGTGATGTAAGAATTAAGCAAATAAAATATTTTTTTTTTAATTGAAAAAATATTCATTTCAAAAAACAGTTTTCATAATTTAAAAAATATGCCTGTATGCTTAATATTTCTATGTAAATTCAAGTGACAAAGGAATCTGAGTCGATATTTTCTTTGGAAATATATTAACAGCAGAATGAGATTAAGGATATGCAGAGTATCGCTGAGGTGGGCCCTATCAGGATTATACACCCGACTGGATCCGCTAGCTTAGTCCTCACTTATTTTACCGGTTTAGCATAGGCAGTTCTAACTTCCAACTTCTCCACTTCAACCTTAATGCCATTCAAAGCGCTATCCCGGAATGCCGCAAGAATGTTCCTCTATATACCACTGGAACGCGTGGTCCAAATTTTGAATTTATCGGTATATCGATGTTAATATTAAACATCTTTACAAATAAGTGAGAAAAAGAGAACTTCTATTATATTAAAATATTATATACTTTTATAATATCTTTTCTAGTATTTTTCACAAAATATCTGACTTTTTTTTTGGAATTTGAATGAAATTTGGTTGGTGATAGTAAAAAAATTAACACTTAATAAATAAATATAAAATCTTTACTGTAGAAAAAAAAAATATCGATGATAACAAATATTACATTCAATGAAAATGTAAATAGTAAAAAAAAAAAAAAAGAAACATAAAGATAATAGGAAATTTTATATTTCAATTACGATAGGCTATTTACCATGCGATGGAAGCCCCTATTGACAGGGATGATAATACTCTAATCACCACCGACTACCAAGCCGTAATACAAAAATTATCGACACCCAGTATTACAGAGTCACCAACTGAAGAAAAGCGTAGAAACATGGCTGCTATCATGACTAAAAGAGGAAGGATTACAGCTCTGCAGTGGATGGGTACCTCGCCATGTTGGTAGATATGACAATGAACAAGCTTACAAGTTGGCTAAACTCAGTTGTACAGATAATCCCTGTTTGAGGACTATCTTACAGAACAGTGAAATATATTTTAAGTTCTCATTATAAGGACAGGGCAAGAGCAAGACATCAATAAAGTTCAAGCGGAAGAGGAAGAAGTTAGAGAGCCTACTGCATAAGGATAAATGAATCCTCGAAAACCTTAGTAGAGCAGAAGGAGTGGCTTGTTTTCGGACATGATCTGCTCCAAAAACACCTCCATCGATGCCTATCGCAGATTACATATTTTAACCTGTATTGGTCTAAAAAATATTCAACAAGATGCAAACAAGCTCAAGGCAAAAGTAAACTAATATTGGGCTGCGACAGGGGAAATGGCTAAATAGTCTACTTCCTGTGGCGTAGAAAAAAAAATTACATAATATCTTTTATGTTTTCTTAATAATATCTGGTTAGGTAGAATTTTAAAATCCATTTAACTTTCTCATCGTTTTGTAATATAAGCCTTTTTTATTTATTTTTTTTATAAAGCCGAGAAATGTTACAATTTTATAAAATGTGTGAAGAGCCTAGGAGGAAAAAAACAACAGTTATTTCACCTCAAGTTTTAATTACCTCAATAAAAACTACATACAGTTACTGGTCAAAATTAATGATTCTGCCAACCATAGTTAGGAGGATGAAAAAATGGCGGCTGTTTCGAAACGCTGAATAAATTAATTTTGATTCAGAGATTCGTATCTTCAAAATTACCAGCAACACTAAAGAGACTGTTAGGTCATCATTTGAAGGAGAGTGAAGCCCAAATAGTTTCTCCAATACTTACTGAGATCCAATTTTTTAAAAGAAACATTTCATAACGAACTATTTATTTTTGGCTAACTATATCTCAGGAATAATTAGACGTATATATTTCTATTGGCACTCAAATTAAAGCTAGTTTAATGCACTAGATAGTAGTTTTTGACATCTTTGGAAGAGTAGTTGTTGATTTCTAGTAGTTTGGTCAAACTTCAGACAAAAATATTAAACGTACAGATTAGGGCTCATATTATAGCGAATATACTATTCTTTAAATAAGGTTCTACGAAGTTTTTTTTTTAAATTGATAATAGTTTTAAGAATATGGAGCTCTGAAATAAAAATAAGTACAAATTTTAAGTTTTTCTGGACTAAAATAAACTTTATGGGACGTGTATCTTAGATATTCCAATTTATTCTTTTTAATGACATTAGCTGGATCTCTAGTATAGTCCAAACAAAATGTGAACCATTTTATGAAAGGAAATATGGCACAACTGTTATTTTATTATTTTTTTTTTAAATTAAAAATAGCTCAAAGATGATTTTTCTGTATCTTCTGAACAGTTGACATTTTTATTCCCTCAAACTATGGCAGAGTCATCAATTTGACTCTTAACCATATATAGTTTTCATTAAAGTAATAAAAAATCGGGGTAATTTAACTATTTTTTTCTTTTATTGGGCACTTGGACTTAATGTAGAAAAGGAGTTAAACTATCTAAGTTGAATAATCAATTTTTATAAAAGGAAATTATGAACAAAATTAAAGCTAAATTTTTCAGCTTGATGTGGTTGATTTAATATCCGGTCTGTTGAAGTTTTGGAAATCTGGAATTTTGGCTAGTTCTGTTAAGAATTCGTTTACTTTTCATTTTAACTTTAATTATAAATATTCCCGACCGTTCTAGAGCCTCATTTGAGAAATCATTTATTGCCTTTTTAGATCTTTATTGGACCAATATTATCAATGAGACAAAAAAATATTTTTTTTCCATTACAATATTACACGTCATGAAAGTGAGCAGACACTCCAGATATTTTATTTTTGTTTATTTACAGGTATAATGAAACTTATTGATGAGAGCATCTCGCTTTACTGGATACCACGATTGGTATAACCTTATTAATAGTACAAGAGCAAAAAGTCAGTTATTTCACCCCAT
>NW_027104988.1:71731-72537 GCF_000696795.3 Halyomorpha halys | reverse complement strand
AAATGGTTTAAATTATGAAGTTTTTGATAAATCAAACTTATAGTCCGAACAACTATAAATCAATTTATTTGAGGAATATTATGAAAACTACTATTCCTACGAAGGTTTTTTAGAAAGAGTTAGATTTCTCAAAATAAATTAACTAACTGCTAATGTTTCAGTAGATTTTTAAGAAATGTTGCTTTTTAAAAAGCACATCCCGAGAACTATTGGACGTAAATAGTTATGTTAATATTACGGCTCATAGTTTAGCAAATGTGCTCTACTTTAAATAATGATCTTTTACATTTTCTGTGTTGTAGGTGGTGTTTAAGATATAGAGCTCCGAATGAAAAATTAATGTTTTTTAAGGTTCTGAAACAGCCGCCATTTTTTATTCCCCCTACCTATACTTGGCAGACTCATCAGTTTTGTCTAATTAGTAGTAATTTTACATAGTTTTCATTAAACTAATCAAAAATTGGAATGAAATAACTGCCTTTTTTTCTTCCCAGCTCTTGTACTATAAATGTATGGCACTGTTGAATATGGAAACAATGTGCTTAAAACCTTCATTCAAGGGACCGTGCGCAACTCAAACATTCGGGAAAACTGACCTAACATTTGGATCTTTATTATCAATGTTTTTTTTTTTTTTTATGAATTTCCTTGTCGGTTAAAACTATTTAATATAGATAGAATTTTGGTTTTGTTGTAAAATAAAGCAAAATCATCAATTTAGCTGATAAAACACAATAAGAAAATCTGTTTGGTTCCTTACCGAATAAGTGGATTCAATTTAAGAACTATAAATAATACTTTCTTTA
>NW_027104988.1:69005-71316 GCF_000696795.3 Halyomorpha halys | reverse complement strand
TTCTAGTAAGCGTGCGGTTAAATTCTGTTCCCTCTTTTCCATTTTCTTCAAGCTTTTCAGTCCAAGTGCTCGTATGTTATATACATATACATATAATATGTTATTATATTAAGGTACAATTGGGGTGTATCTGATGATCACATTTGGGCTAAATCTATATTGGTGATTAAGGTCACCAGCTCTTTTTTGTATTTTCCGAAAATTTCAGATTGGTGTTGACAACGAAGCATTCTATAGTAAGACCTTTAGGGCAGGTTACACAGATTTGCAAAAGATTTATGTAACTTAGATTCGTCGAATATTTTAGTAAAACAGCGATAACTTAGAAAATTGTTTCTGAAAATGATTTTGGTTCTCAAAAATCATTTGTTAAGAGACAGAATTTTTTTTTCAGTATGAGCAACTTCTTCGTCATCTGTCTAATCGTATATCTCGAATCATATATTTTGTTGAATTTGGAAAGAAACAGATACACCTTCACAAGAACACAAGAAAAATACTACACACAGTAGCTAGATAACAGATCCAACTAGAACTATGTACGATAACCTACTTAAACATAGATTAACTCTAAATCTCTTTTCTAGTTTAACCGGGTATCATAGGCCGGGACAGTTTATCGCCAAATTTAAAGGTTAACTTTTCTTGTGCAAAGGATAATTACTAATTTTAGCCGATTTTAAACTTTGATGGTGCAACTGACCCCTATACAACCTTAGACAGAGATACTTATAAATAACTCAAGTCGATTTACACGACTAAAAGAATGAATTAATATAATGTTTGATGAGCAATTAATATTATTATTTTGTTCTCTTACATAATTCATTTTTTCCTCCTTTCTTTATTTGAGTAACTATTTTGTTGAGCTAATTAAGCATTATACCTGCCGCATAACGAAACAAACTTTCCTTACGAGAAAAGAAGTTCAAACTTTTATTAAAAAAGCTTCTTGTCCTTTATTTTTAACATAATTACGGCTAAGAAAGATAAGCCTGTGCCAGCGCTAAAAGAGAATTATTCAAAGAAATAACAAGGTATTTAATTGCTGGCACCTGAAAGGCAACGTTGTTTTAACTTCTTTTTTGTTTTCCACCTAAGTAAATTTCTTATAAGTATCATTAAAGAATTGTTGGGTCGTAATTATTCAAGTGGATTCAAACAATGTGATTATGGATACTTAGTTAAAGGAATACCCAACAGTGAAGAAAGAGTCTCTCAACAATAAAAGTGGTGAATGGTACTAACTTAATGTTCAAAAGGATTCGAAAACCTTAATCCATGTTTAGGATATTAACAGGCCTGAAAAAAAACTGACTGAATTTTGAAACACTAATTATTTACTAATATTCTATCAAATCTACCTTTGTGTCCCCAATACGGTTCGTTATAAATTAAAATGAGAGAAAACCGATAATACAAATTGTTACTCTTATGGCAAAAGATAATAAGACTTACCTGGTTTGCTGTTTATCGAGTGTTAAGAGTAAGAAAGGTAATTTCAGAATTCATTTACCTAAAATAATAGAAAATAAATTATACCAAATTGCTACTGGATTATTTTATTTAAATAATAAACAAAGAGCAATTATAAAAAAAAAATTAATGAAAAACAGTTTATTATTCTGGGACTAGATCGCTTTAGAACAATTACAACGGCAAGTTTAATTTTATAATAACATTTATTGGCCATAAAACAGTGTGGACACACTTAAATATAACTTATAAACAGAGAGAAAGAAATAGATTAATTAGAAAACTAACTGACTAAGTAAAAACAAAACAAAAGTTAATTACAAAATATCTGTACTATTATAATAATGGGTCAGATTGTTGAAGCAAAAGTAGGGAAATATAAGGGATTTAAAGGAGGAAAGGGTTGGTACATGACGTATGATAGAGGGAATAGAGTTCCAGAGATATGAAGCTCGAGTAAAAAACGATTTGTCAAACGCAGCAATTCGGTGAGGTGGAGGGTATATATCAGATAAACGAGACCTCGTAATACGGGATTGGACAGAGAATTTGAATAGCAGGTTTTCTAGGATATAGGAGGGGCGTTGAGTGCTTGGAATAAAAAGAAAGCTAGAAAATACTGACATCGGAAGAATGGATAGAGCCACTTCAGCTCTGCGTAATACTGGGTTTTGTGCGTATCTCTGGTGATCCTGAAAATAAATCGTATTGCGCAATTCATAAGACGTTTATATATATGTATATATAGTTTACCGTAAACATTTAGATATAAGTAGATGGTCAGGGTTGCGGTCAAAAAAAGAACAAATAGTTTTAAACTATTTATTCTTTTTTT
>NW_027104988.1:51203-68909 GCF_000696795.3 Halyomorpha halys | reverse complement strand
GAGTTGTCGGGTTTTAAGTGAAAGGAAATAACGGATTCTATTAAACTGCTTTGTAATGTGTGATTTCCAGTATAAAGTTTGATCAAAAGCGATACCAAGATTTTGACTGACGGATGGAAGGAGATAGGAGGAGTGTTTAGGAAAAGGTTTGAGGGGATAGATTTAATGAGAGAGGGAGATCCAATTATGATAGCTTAGGTCTTTTCGGCATTTAAAGTAAGTTTATTGTCTGTTGCACAAGTGCTTATACTATTGATATCTTCTTGTTGTTTAAAATGGCATTTGAGGTGTCATGAGGATAGAAGGAAAGATAGATTTGTAACTCGTCTGCGTATGCTGTATGACAAGTGGAAGATCATTGATAAAGATTGAGAAAATAGAAGGAGATAGAGAGAAACCCTGAAGTACGTATTCAGATACAGATTGGGAGCTAGAGGGAGGACTATTAGGAATAACAACATACTGAAAGGATTGAAACAATGGAAGAATACTAAGTGATAAAGAGAGACTGTGAAGTTTAGAAAGGAAGATAGATTTTGTGATCGATGGAATCAAAGGCTTTGGAAAAATCAAGAAGAATAAGGATGGTGAGTTTCTGTTGGTCTATGGCTGTTTGTAGGTCTTGAGAGATTTCAATAAGAGCAGACTGAGTGGAATAGCCTGGGCGGAAATCAGACTGAAGATTGTTCAAAAGGTTATTTACCTTAAGACATTGGGAAAGTTGGGATTGACCTATAGGCTCTAAAAGTTTGGAGAAGTTTGATAACAGGGAAAAAGGGCGGTAATCATTAGGGGTTTCTGGATTTAAGGTTTTATTCAATGGACGGACAAGTGCGATTTTCCAGGCATTATCCTCCTGTAGAACTTTGCAGGGAGAAGTTATAGATGTGATAGAGGATAGGAAGAATAGAAGTTAAAGAGGCTTTAATCAACTTAACTGGGATATTATCGGGTCCGTAACCATTGGTATGTGATTTTTGAATGGTGTTAAGGATGTCATCACACGTAATATGCCAGAAGAAGAAGCGATTGGAATTAAATAGGTAATAAATAATCGCTGGTGGTGGTACAGGGGTTGAAGAGGAAGAGGCAAAATAAGAGTTGAGATCAGTTGGCGGAAAAAGAGGGAAATTGAGTTTGAAAAGGTTTACCCAAGGACAGTTTGCGAAGAATTGCTCATTTTTTAGACAGAGTTTGATGGAAATGAAGAGATTTTGCCGCATATCTTTGTCTCATATGCTCGTTCAGTACGGAAGTCAACCAGGGTGCCAGGGGATGTCGGATTGTCTTTGTTAACTTGGGACCATGGCGGTCAAGAATAGTGAGAAGGGAATTGGATAGGTTGAATAGTTGAATGGGCCGAATTTGAGGAGTAAATGGGGCCCACTGGATAGCGTCTAGATCAGGCATTAGGGTTTCGAAGGAGAGGGATTTTAGGTTTCGGAAAGAAATAGTTTGGGGGGAAAACAACGGAGTGGGAATGTTATAAGAAACCTGAATAAGTCAAGCCAGGAATCCGAAAACTGAATATGATGGTTGAAGTTGTAAGGAACGTAGAGGTTGTAAGGAAAGTAGAGGTTGAGGAAGTAGAGTAGATTTAACGGGTATAACATAATAACTGGACAGAGGTAGCGGTCAAAAGGTTGGTATTGAGATCTCCAGAAAAAATGATATTAGGATAGGAAGGTATAAGGTTGTAAAGTGTAGTCTCAAATATTTCGTCATAGCGTACCTTAGGAGGGCGATAAATGACACCAAAGAGAGAGGTAGATAGAATGGGATTTCATTCTCTCTCTACAAAAAGATATTCCAGGTGAGGAGAAATAGAATGTATAGAATAATTTTGGATTTGAGACTGTCATGAATAAAGAGACCTACACCTGTTCGGTCAATTCTGTTATGACGCAGCAGAGTATATTGGGTAAGGAGGAAACCGGACTCTATGCCCTCACAGACAACGACTTCCCCAGCTAGTAAGCGAAAAAAACGTTCCGTATTACACAGAATTTGTATACGGGTGGAAAACAATTATTGGACCATGGCACTTCAATATTCGTCAAAGACCAAACTCTGGAATGCCTGCGGACGGAAGGCGCGCAGAAGACTGAACCCTAAGACTGAAAACTAATGGAAGAAAGTAATAAAACTGTACATGAATCATTAAAATTGTAAATTGATTTATTAGCAGTAGTTTGATGATGGATATGTAACATCGAACTGCTGCTGCACAGCTGTTTTGCTTATAAGGCAGGGGAAGGGGGAAAAATATAATAAATAATAGTTGGCTAAGGACACTTGAGAGGACGTGATGGAGGGTTTCAGAGACAGCGATCATGTGATAGAAGTTATGGAGGAAAAAATCATGGAAATGATCCATATGAGCTAGGAGTGACTCTGCGTTGACGTGACATGTTATAAGAATATTCGTCATGGGGGAAATAGGAAGGATTAGTTTTAAAAAAAGATGGGTTAAAAATGGGATCATTACACTACATATTAATATATGAAATATAAAAATATAAGCCTCCAAGTAGAATAGATCTGAACAAATTACTACTCCATAATACAAAAAAAAAATCATTAAATAGGTTAATAAAAAACTAACTGATAAATTAAGAAAATAACAAATCACAGATTAAATGAGATATTGTGGTAATCAATTAAAAATGCTACAGTTATTAAGTAAATGATAATTCAATATTGAAAAACATCAACTCGACTCATCTTGAATGAAATATTATGACAAAAGAAATTTAGTTATCATCTCCATTACACCTTGGCTTTGGTTGATTACAAAATGATGTAACTTTAATACAATACAAATAACTGATAATAAGTAGCTTACTGATCGGCTAATTACAATTTTGATAACATAAAGGAATGGTGATTATTAATTATTACTGATATGAGATTGCGTAAAATAGAGAAATGATTGAGGTAGGTTCAAAAAATTCTATAAAAATACGATCCAAACCATCCGTGCATACAGGGAACAGGATTACTTTGCAGTTTAATTACAGTTGGGACTTACTGGCAACTTAAACAAAATAAACCAATAATTGCTACAGTGTATGTAAGTTGATATGTGAATGTGTGAGATATTTTACTGGTCCATTCAAGTTGTGAATAAATATAATAGAACATGTAACTGAAAAGTGCACCAGAGTTTAGTTAAATCTTATAGCAAAACCCTTCAATTGAGGAGTTTTCTACCGAAAATCAATATCAAATTTAGGGAAGGTATTATAAATAAATTGTGATGGAAACATCTCATGCACACAAATTATTTTTTTATTAAAAATATTTATTATCAAAATGGTTATTTTCAATAGGTATATTTAGTATATTATGGAATTAATATTCAATATTTCTTATCAGTATGTGACAAAATAGAGTATTAACTGTTTGGTTACTTGAACCTTAAATTGTAAAAAAGTAGTTTAGGTTTTTTGCGGAACTACGCTTTCAGGCTTTGGATCGAAAAAATGACCGATATAAAGTCGTTTTAGAATTAGCTTCTCAATAACAAGATGATTGAAAAAGGTATCTGGAACAGGTTAAAGAATCGGCGACAACGAAGCAAGACCATGAGACTATCTATACCGCCTATGAGGCAGTGAGAGCCAAGATGATGAAGGAGGCAAGGCTCTACGTTCAAACGGAAAGCGATCTCCCTCAGCTGATGAAAAAAGGAAACTACCTGCACTACAAAGCTTTCGGTCACGTATGGAAGGAAGCTGTGGGCTCTACTCACTTCTCCCAGGTAGGTGATGTGCTACACTAGCAAGGTCTATATATCATAGAATATCATAGTGCCTAATATTTCACTTACACAACTTTGTGCATATTATATCCATTAACACAATTAAAAAGAGATGTCAATTTTTCGGTTTAGTTTAATAATGATGTTTCGTCTAAAAACGAAAGAGCCCCGGTAGTATAAGCAAAACGAACTCCCCTAGTGAAAACGTATTTCTCTAGCTTACTTATTGGGAGAGAAGGCATAAAGAGCAAGATAGTTTTTTTTTTGGAGTTCAATAATTTATCATTTTCTTTCATTGGAATTTCTAATCTCATAATGTGTGAGTAGACTTTCAAGAAGTAGTTCCCCGACATGGGAGAGAAGGGAAGGAGGAAAAAATCATGGGAGGAGACAAGGGTAAACTAATCCATGTAATCATCAAACCTGAGTAAGTTCTTCATTTATATGCATCAAAATTCATTTGACCTCAGCATCAGTTTATCAAAAGCTTCGATTATCAATAGACACAAGATCAAAATTTATTTATAAACTGATTTAACCAAATTGTTTTCTCTTGCAAAAAGAAGTAAAAAGTACCTGTGAATATTTCCTTTATTATTTATAAATATAAGTGGTATTTTCTTCCAATTTTCTCACATACAGTTCACTTTTAATACTACTACACAATAATAATAAACTTTTCAACAATAAAACCGAAGAAATTATTCTGGTCACCTACACAACAAAATATCGTGTACATAGTAGGAGTACATCGTTTTGGAAGAGCATTCGTTTTGGCAGCAGTTGGATTGGTGAAGGACATGTACCTTTGAATCAGTCCTCTGTCCTACTCCATCTCCTTCTCTCCTCCTCACTCCACAATCACTAACTTCATCGATGTGACTTAGTAAAGGCCAATAATTAGATGGAGGATGCGGGCAGGGGTAGCGAGGAGCTTTATAAGTCATCATTCAATTTTAGGGGCCCTGCAGGGAGGGGGGTATTAAACTGGCATCGAGGGCGTTAGCACTACTCACCCTGCTAATAGCACTCCACGTTACTAATAGCATCGATAAATTCGTACGCTGGTTATGAAATAATGTTCATAGTGGATATAATCCTTAGCTTTAAAATATTTACGAGCTTGTTTATTAACCAAAATAATGCAAAAGTCCATACTTCTTAAGCAAATAGGAAATAGAAGAACTACATGAAATCCAATCGTACACCAAAACTGTAAAAAATTTAAAATGATTTACACAAAATATCTCCACAAAACATTTTTCAAAGAATTTTATGTTTGCTAGCCAGCGGTTTCACAGCGAATATAAAATAAATATATGCTTTGATTTGTATATTTTTGTGTATTATATCTATATTATTATAACAATAATTGTGAATGTACCTTGGGATCTAAACCATCAACAACAAAAGTAGAAGAAATGAAACTTCCTCAAATAACTAATCCTTGGTAGTAATAGAGTAGTAGCTTGTTGGTAGTAATATAGTAGTAGTTTGTTGGTAGTAGAGTAGTAGTGTATCTTTCTGACTTTTATACTAATAAAGTTTTTTTAACTTATCTCAGCGGTTCATTTCTCTCGTGAAATAAATCGCCAAAAACAACACTTATTGGTACAACTCAATGACTTCTAAATGTGCTTATATCTCTTCTTTCTTGGAATACTGACAGAAAAAAGGTTTTTATTTTATTTAAAAAGGATACGTTTCAATGATATTGTCATATATAGAGTTTTCATTTTCAAAAGTTAGTAGGGTTGTCAAAAAGTAACCATAGTCTACTCTATAAGTCTATGGAATACCTCATATATAGAAAAAAATTTACGAGCCGAAAGACGTAAAGGCATTTTAAAGGAACAGAGTCCAGAAAAGTTAGGATTCAATGTGGATTGAGGTTCCACCAACTAATAAGCTAAGAAATATTTTTTAAAAAATAAGTGGGAAAGTGCCACAAGGGGTAAGGGAAGAGAAGAAGTGCTAGTAGCACGAGTGAGAATAGGACATTCCAAATTAACACACGTTAACTTAATAAAAAAAAAAAGGACCAACATAAATGCAAAACCTGTAAGTCCTTGTAATCCATAAAACATATGATTAAAATCAATACAAGTTCAGAAAGAAACTCAACTGTATTCTAAAATATAAATTACCAATATCGACCAGAGTAATCGTTAAAAGAAAATAGTTTGTATTCAAAATATTCATATATCAAATGTTAAAGATAAAAGATTGATAAAGTAAAAAAGGGCTTCATAACTAAGAAGTTGGTGACCTAGAGTAAAACTATAATCTAATCTAGAAAAAAACAAAACAATGTTTTCAAATGTGCTACTATTCAGGCAAAGTGTGGATATAGGCTGGCCCTATACTATATAGGATAGATCAATACGATCCGTCGGTCTGCTATTGTATCTTAATTTAGTTCCAAATAGTTTAGGCATGTTTAGCAAGTTATTTGGGAATTGCCTAATTTTATAATAATAATTAATTTCCTGAATAGTGAAGCGATTATTTTTTTTTTCATCTTAAAATAAGATACATTAATATCAAATAAACTAATAGGTATGCCCCAGTATAGTTTCTGAACTAAGTTGATACAACGGAGTAATCGAATCGCTCTCTCCTATAGATAAATATTTTATGAGAGCATAGTATGGATATCGAATACATTTAATTTGCCGGCTAATAAACAATCTGTTTGAACATTTGTGATGGATTAGAGAATAGGCAAAGCTCATGCTACAGCTGTAATGAACCGTTGTGTACCTTTGATTAAAGCGAGGGCAAAACGCCATAAATTTTCCAGTTAGTAAGTCAATCATCTGTAAGTGATGGATCGCGGGTAGCATGCAAAGTGCCTCTTCAAATGGCTCCCTTCATTCTCCACCTGATGCCGTTGTTTACGCAATCATGAAACTTCACAGCTTTTCCTCATAGAAAGTTTCTTAATTGTTTTGTTTTTAAGACTGGAATCTTCCTTTACTTAAAAATGTGATAAATAAACCAAATAATTTTTACTTTACACCCATAATATAAATATATTTATATTCACATATTTAAACCCATAAAATAAATGTATTTTAATTTTAATAATTTACTTTTTTTAAAGAAAAAAATTAAGCCAAATTAAAATTTGTTATTATAATAATTTATTTTCAAGCAAGGCAAAAATACAACAGCTACAATATTTTTTAGAAAGATTAAATATTTACAGCTTATTTTAATTCACTCACGATGTTTAGAATAAGATATGAAATAATTAATTGAATAAACATTTTCTTTTTAAAATATATATCACAGCGTAAGATTACATTTTAATGCTTAAAAATAAGGACCTTATAGTAAAATTTCTTGTGCGAAAATTCCTTCTTACATGCGTAAAACAAAACGAAAGACTATCTGCATAGTTAATTGCGAGTACTAAAACGCTTTAGCCTAAAATTGGAGAGCAGTTTGACGAAAAATTCATGAAATGTTCGTGCAACCATATTTAGTAGATTATCATACAAAAAAATTGAAAGAATTTAATTTAGATTTTTTTCCGACAAAAAAATATGTAAACTGATTTTTTTAAATATACTATTGATACAAGAATATAAAAAAGAACACAAACATAATATATTTTTCACATCATTTTCTTTTCAGATTTTTTTTTACAACTTTCCAAAAAAAATATAATGAAAATTCAAAATGTGTTAAAACAACAGTTTTTGTTTGATTTTCTAAACTAATGAGCCAAAAAGTTCCAAATTTTAAATAATATGGGAACTACAAATTCTCATCATAGAACAAGGGAATGTACTATTATGTTTCACCAGTAAAATATAATAGAACATGTAACTGAAAAGTACACCAGAGTTTAGTTAAATCTTATAGCAAAACCCTTCAATTGAAGAGTTTTTTACCGAAAATCAATATCAACTTTAGGGAAGTCATCATACATAAATTGTGGTGGAAACATCTCATGTACACAAATTAATTATTTATTACAAATATTAATTATCAAAATGGTTATTTTCAATAGGTAAAATCCATTTGACTAATTAAAAATTTTTAAAAAAACTGAATAAGTTTTGGTGTACAATTTTAATTTGTCATAAAGATTTTTACATTTCAGAGACGAATGCATTAACATTTGATGGAAAAAGTTCAAAGAAAAAGTAATATAGTTTCAACGCTAACCAGGCGTCATACTAAACCAGCATAATCGATTTGTATTGCGGTAACTGTAGTCCAAACTCCTGGCTCATCAAATATAACTTTTTTTCAATTGAATAGGGATTATGAAGATTCGATTTCTTGACTTAAGTAAAAATAGTTATGGTAAAAACAATGAAATAACTTATGAAACAAAAATATTTTGATCATTGATTGCTATAGTATAGAAGCCTGATTCATAAAATCTAACCCGTATCTGGATAACATACATCTGAAAATAGTTTCAAAAATTGGCTTACAGCACATTTAACATGGAATGTCGGTAATAAATCTCTTAGTTATTAGTTAATTAATTGATTAAAGCAACGAAATTAATCTTTTATATCTTAAATATTTTTTTCCGCTTGCAATTCCCAAAGCTGCATCGTTGATGCCACTTTCTGACTACTTTGATTGTTCCCATAATGATCTTTATCCTACTGTGACAATAAAAATATTAAATAAAAGGAAGGCGACTAGGACCAACACAAAGCTGCAGACGATACGAAATAATACTGACCAGACTGCGAATTGGACACACTCGACCAACCCATGAATACTTACTGTCAGTAACATATAGACGAACATGTAGACAGTGTAACGTATCATTAACTGTTAAACACATACTGACAGACTCCAGGTATTTGATAGACATAGACCCTCACATTCCGGAAATATTTATATCGAATTTTTTTTTTTTCAAATATATTTTGTTTTATATATATTTCAATATAAACTATTGCTATATCAGCTTATATTATATTATTATATTAGAGATACAATAGAATGGTATAGATAATAATAAATATACAGGAATGTTCCCAAGAGGTCAGGCAGTATGCATAGGCAAACATCATTATCACTGTTAATTATATTATATTAAAAAAAAAATACAGGTACATCCTAGCGAACAATTTACAGTTTAAGAAAACTAAATTCTGCATTGAATTGAGTATCATCACTTATTAAAAACAAATTTTATTTTTAAAGAAATTTTTAATTTCTCCCGAAAATAAAGTACAATACTTGAGATGAATATGAACTAACTTTTCTGGTTGGATCATACTGCTTAGCTCAATTATTAAGTTATAGTAGTCATTACATGCATAATTCAATCCTGTTCATTTCTTTTATTTAAATTTTTTACTAAACCCGCGGTTTTAAATTTATAGGCGAAAAATTTTATATTTTTAGAATACATTTGAATTGAAACTTAAAGAAATTATAGAAGAGAGGATATATAAAAAATAAAATTAATCTAATAATCATTAATCAAGGTAAAAGGTCGACAAGAAAATTCAAGTTAGCTTGTTTCAAGATGCTAAGTATACGTTCCAATTGAGCGAGTTTCTTACATTTAACCCACTCACTTTCAGCGCTGTTTTCATTTTTAATATTCTTTAACTTTCTATTCACTATGTGATTTCCACTTTCTTAAAAACATATGATAATTTTTTAACAAATAACTTAAAAGTTTTACTCATTTGATTTTAAAATGAAGTACACCTTCTATACCTGTTTATACTCAGCTAGTATTCATCTTCAAAAGTGAACGTACTCACTATAAGTCTCTGTTCTATAAATAAGATAGGTAAGGCAACAACGAAAAGTATGAGTGGCGGGCTTTACGCCGTACTTAAATTAATACGCTTTTTAAATATTTCTCGATTAAACTATCTTAAATCATATGGAAAAAACAAAGAGGATAATTTACTTTATGAAAGCCATTTCAAAAAATTAGAATAATGTATTTCCTTATTACCAATACGTATTTCTATCAAAGTAATTTGTTGTTGTGCAAATACTATCGAATTTTTATGTTGAATGATTAAATTTAATCAAGAGCTCAAAAGCGGCTAGGGATTAACACAGATCAGTTGGATTTAAAGTTTTTAAGGATAATTTCTTTCAAATGTAGAAACCAAAAATCCTAAGTCGGAAGAGCCATTGCTATTAGATAAATGATTCCGTAAAGTTATTAGAGAGCCAAAAAGAGTTCATTTAGCAGGAGATAAAAGATAGGATTAAATGTGTAAATTGGTTAATCCTTGGATGAATAAGAGGGAGGAGTTTCTCAACTGTACCACAAAGTCTCTTTTCGTGGCTGGATTTAGCTTTCTCTCCTAGTTCATTTTGGTCCTGGGAAAAAGCAGTTTTTGTGTTTTAAGTATTCAATAGTTTATACCATAAACTGTAGTTAATCTGTAGGACGAGCCCGGTAAGGAAAGTAACGCTACTTAATACATTCAAGAATGTTTTTTCAATATATCCAATTAAAAATAAAATTAAAATTTATTCGTGGCAGCTATGCCACGAATAAAGCAAAGCAATGATCAGCGATATGATTATTTTTAATAACTACTTGATTGTTAAAAAAACCTTTATATTAAATAGTAAAGAATATAATAATTAATAAACATTTCAGAATTTTTAAAGTCGATATCATTTCTCTATTCTTTTAGCTAAAGGTTTACTTTGTCCAAAACAATTATATTTATTTCCCGAGACATCTTTTGAAATGTCAGCCTGTTCAAGTGCAATATAAAATTAATTGAAATATTATTTTAAGTTTTCAACTCAGAGCTGAATACAGTCAAAACTTTTTTCCCGAGAGATGAATGCCAATCAATTTAAAACGTATCTGACTGTAAACATTTCTCTGAAACTGTCATGGTAATGGGAATTACAGCACTCATGGAAAGTAGGAAAGAAGTAAACAATTTCAATGTAGTTAATTGATAATATAAATAGAAAGAAATGGCTCCAGAGATCCAACATATATACATACATACATTATAACAAACATGAATCCAACATACATTATAACAAACATGAAATTACATTGGAACATAGAATTGATTCTTGAAAACCAATTTTTTTTTTTTTTTAAGAGAAACATAATAAATGCCAATTGTTTGAGAATCACCTTAATTCATCTCTTAATGTTAATGACTACAATAGAAATATTACTAAGTATGTCATATAACTAATATAAATCGAGTAATCTTTAGTATTGATATGTATCGAGGTATTAGTAATTATAAATATTATGGGGGTCTTTACCATATTTCTTGTCATACCTCAGTCGGGTATGTCAACAAAGCTGAATAAATCTAATAAAAACAGGTATTGCCTTCTGGCTTTGTCGGTAGTCAGGTCAATTATAAATAACACTTGCACCAAACACTTTTTTTTTTTTTTTTTTCCGAACCCTCTAAAACAGAAATAAAAAGTGAATTAGTAAGTGCATTACTGTGAAAAAGAAAAGTAATTCGTGTTGTGTCTTACCTTTTACTACCTTTGGTATTTTAAGGTTACCTGTTATGTTCAATATCATATATGAGCTATCCATTCAAAGAAGCTATTTTAAGTCCGGAGGTGAGGGGCCTCCTCGTGTTGTATCCCAAATAAGATAAAAATAAAAAACATTAATTAATAAAGACGATAGATAATGGTGAAATAATAAGAAAACAGTCAGAAGTCGAAATGAAGTGTGAGGGAGGGGGTTGGGGTGCATCAGAAGATGGAGTTATGAGGTGATGTTAATAGGGTTTTTGGAACCTTTCCTGCCCTGCCAACTCGCAGGAAGGGGGATGGAGTGATAGACTGGAATACTGGATTGAAGGAAGCAGGGAGACTGTCGAAGAATTTAATGTGTCTCCGTGTGATGTGTAGTATGTGTGTCTGTAGTGTGCTGTTTTGGTATTGTTGTAGTGATTTCAGGGTTGTTGGGTAAAGATAGTGTAGTAGTGATGGTCGTAGTATTACTTTGTAGATGAGTAATTTGAATCTGAGTGACAGCCCTGGTGAGTAGATGAGGTTTTTAAGTTGGTATGATGTTGACTTGACGATTTGTATTCTGTTCAGTATCTGTGCAGTGAAAGATAGATGTGTTTCTAGTTTAATGCCTAAGTATATGAGATGTTTCTTGGTTTGTATTGTCTGTTCGTTGAGTTTAGGTGCTCTGTTGGGAGTTTTTTTGTATGAGAAGGTGATGGCGTCTGTTTTTTGTGGATTGATATGACCAAACACTTTTCTAAGTGTTCCACCCCTTGCAACGTATATTTTGGGGGAGTGGCTGATGATAGCCAATGGGAAATAAGGTTCCGAAAAGGTAACGCCTCTACGAACGAGAAGGGAATCTGACCAGGTGAGAAGTACAGGGAACAGAGAACACAAACAGAAAGAGAAGCAGTAGAGGTACAGAAGCAAGAAGACCGAAGAGAGGCACTTTGACCAGACGAAGTCCTAAGAACAGCTATGAGACCTGGACGCCATCTCTCACACAAATTAACCACCACAGCACTCTATATATATATATAATAATATAATAATCATATTTTATGGCAAACCATTTATCTGAATCATTTTAATAATATCATTTAGCAATCATTGTAAATAAATACTTATATCCTATATGTATTTTATTTACTATCATATTACACAATACCACCCCTTATTATATTATATAATTGATGGTAAAGATATTTAATTGGTAACTGCTAAACACACAAGAAGCTCTTATAAAAGAATCTAATTATAATAATACTTTTGCAGGACAAAAATGTAAATTAATTTATTAACTTATTTTGGATAATTACATGAGTAATTATCATGGCATCCCGACTAAATTCCGAACAGTACATAGCACTATCAACTTGTTTTTTTCCCTTACTAAATGGACAGTTCTTGAAACAGGGCTTAAATGCCAAATTTCCATAAAATTTTCCTCTAAAGTACCTTAATGTAGTTTATTTGAAATGATTAACCACTTTGTAATGTTAACATTAAAAAAAATACGAACTAACATAAAAGAATTTGATAAATAACTAAATGAGAAAAGTGGGAAAAAATACAGCAGTTTAGCAACTGAATAATTGGAGACAGTGAGCGTATCCAATTTCCCTCGATTGTAATCATATTAACACGGCTTTGTTACACTTTTGTATTATTTACAGGATCAACACTAGGTTGATATTTGAGAAACCCAAAAATATGAATTTTTATTAGGATATAAAAGTAAAAATTTATTGTTAAAATTTTCAAGTGAGAGTTTTGAGATGATCGATTTTTTTTTTAAGTTCTTTTATTTACTTATTCCTGAACAAAATTTAATACTTTATAGAAATGAGTTATATTGCTGAAAATTAATGATCCCTATTCAAGAACTTTAATAAAACTAAATACAAAAACAAAATAGAAGTAATTTTATTTGGATTATAATTTAATTTAATTTGATACAAAACTGAGGATTTTGTGAAAGGAACTTGGGATTATAATAAAAGTTATCTCGTAAAACTTTAAACACCATTAACGAGACCAGCCCCGAGGTTAAATAAATTAGTTAATACCCTCTACTGGAGAGGAGGAGAGGGGAGAAAGAGACCAGGAAGAAAGCGGCGCTAGCCCGCGACAGATTCCCTTGGCCATGCTCTGAAGAACTTTAATCAGGTTTCTTGCAGAGTTTTATAGAAGCCTTCAGTCGAAAATTGTCCTCGGAATTTGGCGAAGGCTCTGAACGAATTGGATTTCTAAAAGGCCTGATTGTTTTTGAAAGTTTTAAGTATCCTCTTCAGTTCTTAAAGTGAAAAACAAAAAGTTTTAAAGGTAACCGGAGTAATTGCAATCCCATTTGTAACTTTATCTAACGGGAGCCCAGCAAATGGAGAGAAAAACTCAAAGTATTGATTAATTAACTAAAAGTTATGTAACTTGATTCTAACCACGCGTTAGAATGATTTCATCAAATAATTATGTTTATATAAATGGATTTTATTATATTGTTTATGTCAATGTTTATTGTACTTATTTATTATATTTTCAAATACAGAAACCCTTAACACTTGGTATTTCCTTTATTTCAATTTTCTGGGCAATATTTCGTGCAAATAATGCTATTATTTGGTCCACTACAGTAAATTGATGTCATATTTCATGTCATAAACAAAAAATTTGTATATTATCTTTGGTATTATTTTTTATAGTACTGTAATAAAAAAAAAGGGTATCAAAAATAATAATATAAATATTTTCATTAAAAAATTTAAATAATGTATCAAAGAGTATACCATAAAAAAACAAAGTGATTTTACTAATACTTCCTAACAGTATATACCCACAGTCGAATGTCGAACAACCTTGTCAAAACAGCCTTAACCAGCGCAATCTTCGACAGGGTAAAATCGGACTACCAACATATAATATCACAGCTTAACAACAATATATTATTGTTTAAATGTTGATATCAGTACATAATATTGCTAAACATTTTATGTAAAAACTACCCATTTTCAGTTATATTTTTACTTTTCCAGTTTTATTTATTTATTTTATTTTTATTTTTTTAATGTTTTTTTTATTTAACACCTCTCCAACTCCGGAGTAGCAATCATAACATTGACTGTTTAGTTTCATATTATTGATTTCAATGCAAAAAATTGATTTCTAAAAAATCATTTAAAATTAGGCGGGATTTGTGCTGGTAACAGCAACCTAACGGTAACCATTGCAATTATAACCAAAGTCAAAAAACCGAAACCACTTAGTTACTACAGACAGACCTCTATTCGGCCGATGAGGCTGATCATGTTGAGGAGTACCTTAGCAACCTCAGGTCTGGCAGCAACACCGACCGGTTTGATATTTATTTCATGACAGCCCAATGAAATGGAAAATTAACCCTTCCACTCTGATTCCACCATCCCCTCCTGTAAGCCAGAAAGAGCCAGGTTGAGGGAAAAAAAGTTAGAACTTTCCCTATCACTCAAATTAACATTTACTTTCTCTTATGCCGAGGCGCAAAGCTGCATGGGATGTGTTCCTGAAAGGAGAATAATTAACAGAAGTCATTCCTGAGAAGAACGTGTTTTTTTACTAAACAGCTCAGGACAACATCTTTGCTCTTTAGAAAATACTCCTAAACCGAACACCAGAATACTAAAGTTCTTTCCGTGTCTAGGATCTCAAATTGAGGATCTAAATGATTTGAAAGGTATTAGATCTCATTCTTATTCACCTCAAACAATAACGAAGTCAGATTTCCAAAATGTTCTACAGCGTTTTACGAGCATTTTTCGATTTATTTCACTTTTAAAGCATTACCAAAAATTTACCAAAAATCCTAAGCGATGAATATCGAGAACCTGAATCATTCAGTAAAAAAATATTTAAAGTTATAATTTTTAAACTGGGAAAAATGTTTCAAACCTATTTGAATTTTGTAACAAAAAAAAAACGAAAAAAAATACTTAATTCAATGAACGCCTTTTTCATATCATATCAAAATCTTATAATCAAATAAAATATTAATTTATTTTTTATTTTACGTATCAGTTATGACCTAGTGTGTATGAATAGTGTGTATAATTATAACGGATGTTATAAAGCAGAAAGCCAAAGAAAAAGAAGGAGCGTAAAATTATTTTGGTAAATCCTCTGCTCACGTCGGATCATTTTTTAAATACAGTTGGGCCAGAATGACGTCAATATGAGCAGTTAGGACCATTATTTTCATGATAACCTTATTTTCATGAATAGCAAATAAAGTATGACTATGCCTAAAATAAAGATTATCAACACTATTGAAAAATTCATATTTATAACTGGCACCACATACTATCACTAATTGAAGAAAATTTTCTCAAGATGAAACATAAAAC
The DNA here is from genome assembly GCF_000696795.3 of Halyomorpha halys. NCBI lineage: Eukaryota > Metazoa > Arthropoda > Insecta > Hemiptera > Pentatomidae > Halyomorpha > Halyomorpha halys. Next base: position 53,294 of record NW_027104988.1, on the reverse strand, counting down.
AAATTCATCTCCATCACCAATCAAAGTATAAAAACGAAAAATAAAACATCCGAATCCTCTGTAGAGTTAAGAGATTGCTGTATAAAAGAAAAATATCCAGTATAAAGTGGTTGATGAAAAGTGTTCTTGACAGAGTGCATTGTGCTCGGTTCTCGCCCGTGTCACCAACACACCGATCCTTCACTGGCACTCATCACCTCATCCTCAGTCCCAAATAAACTAGTCCATCTTCTCTCATGGCTCTCGCCTCAATTTTTTTTTCACTCTCGACGGGAAGATAATTAAACTGCTTTGACATAAAAAGAATTTTTCCGATATTCTTTTTCTTTACTTTTCTTTAGAATTATTCTAATTTTTCTTCCCTCAAGAAGTTTTCCTAGCTTAAATATTTTTAGTCTTGTCAGTAAACATTATCCCGTAGAAATGGACTAAACTATAATTTATGTGTGTGTAATATATACATTACACACGTTATATATATAACGTGACCGCGGAAAGAGACTTATAAAAAAAAGGAAGTTGGTAGAGATAAAAACTCGCTCCGAACATCAAATCAACACTATTAATTGATGGGACCCGTCCTCCTATATAACAGTGAACAGCTGATCAGGTACTCGGTCAGCTAACAATCACAGCTGACAGAATCCCCCCCTCCCCCGAGCAGTTTACGAACAGTCCTCATAATCTAAAAATAAAATGAAATGCAAGTAAATAAGAACTTAACAAAAATATAAGAACATAAATACGTAGACAAAACACCAACTATTCACACTAAAGAACACTTAGCACTAACACATATAAAATTTTCATTTTAAGGTCTTATAAGTAACACAGAAAAAAATGTATACAAAATTTTATATAATAATAATAATAGACAGACACAGTCAAAAATTCCCTCTACGCTACATGGGCGTGTGATACGATACCCAGGGTGGGTACATACTTGGACACGAAGTGCTCTCCCTCTACAACTCAGTCTATCCACCGCCTCTCGACTCACAATAGTGTTGTTAGAGCTGCCGCTATCAACCAGACACCTCACTCTTTTAGTTCTGATTATAGGTAGACCGCTATGTTTTCCTCGAACATAGTGATCCTCTGCCGACACTCCCTTCAACTTTCCCTTGAGTTCTTCTGTCCGCCTCTATCCGCTCTTTTGTCCACCGCAAGTCTCTGGCTTTTTTCTTCCTCCGTTTCCGATGATTCTGACGCTTCCGTTGATTTGTTTGCTGAACCAACAGCCCTTTGTGAAACACCCCTTCTCCTCAGCCCTTGGGTGTTCGCCTACATTGGCTCTGCCTGGTTTGACTCTCTCCCAATGTATACGTAAGGGCACTGCCTGGCGATGTGCCCTTCGATCTCAGTAGACCTTCCTTTCTTCCCGTCTCCTTGGCCAACTGAACTTTGAGGAGAGTGCCTATGGACCCCATTTTCCCATTGGCCTTCCCGACATTTACTAGTTCGCTCATTTAGTCGGTTATTTGATTAAACCTGGCGAGGAATACCCCCTTATGCTGTCCACTAGATTGAAGAGGTTTTCTAACCTCACTTAACATTTGGAGGATGTCTTCTTCAGAGGTCCATCTTTCGCCTCTGAAAGCTTTCTTTAATCTTTTTTTTTTAACTGTGGGACATATGGTGTCTTCAACGAGTCGGCATCTCCTTTGTTAATAAAATCTTCCTCTACCTTTGCTTCTATTCGAGCAATAATTAGGTCTCCTCTCTTAATCAAATGGTTCAACTTGCCCATCTCACCAGTGAACCTTTCTAAATCCGAAATTACTTTTCGCGGGTCCTGGGAAGTTGACATGTGAATCTCCATCCAATCTAGTGCATTAGTATGTGCTGATATATATAGTTGGAAATAAATTGTTTATTAGATTTATTTTTTATTAATATAGTTGTTTGAGAGTGGTTTAGTTTCTTTTTAAAACAATTTTGATGAATATTTTATAATGTTATTGTGATATTATTTTAATGATTAATTATTTAAAGATTGGCAAAGGCAATTAGCCGGCAGTAATGAATTTTAAGGAAAAAAAAAAAAAAGGAATGAAGACAGAATAAGGTAAGACCAAAGAAATCAGTATG
>NW_027104988.1:48114-50308 GCF_000696795.3 Halyomorpha halys | reverse complement strand
AGAGACTTACTTGGAATCCACAAACAAGGCTGAAACGACAAGAAACTGCTCGTAGATTCCGATTGCTACAACACTTACTTGACAAACGCTCTAAACTTCTCATTCACTACAAAAAATTAGTATACACTACGATAATCAGACCAATTCCGATATATGGAGCTCTAGGGCCAAGCCATCATATTCCTCCCGCATCCAATCCTTACAATCCAAAATCCTACGTAAAATACTTGATGCTCCTGCTGGTCAATGAGGTATAGAACTACAGATTATATAGACCTTTTGTTTAGTCCATTAGATATCAATAGAGCATTGAACTAAAATATTAACATCATATACCGATGACTGCAGTTTTAATCTACTCAAACCTAAAGCATCTGTAACACATAAGCTAAATTAAAAAAGAAAAAAAAGGTGCATCAGCAACTAAGAGAAGGAAACCCGGAGCACATTAAAAACACCACGGAAGCGAAACCCTCACTGTCAAGGCAAACGAACTCAGTCTATTCTGCAAAAGCTATTTCAATAATGGTTTTAATAACCACATACTCAAACATTGTCTAACCTTCAAAGGAAATAGACAATATTTCTCAAAGCCACCCATATCCGTATCTTGCGACCTACAATACATGGAAAATATATTGAACATTGATAGTGAAGCCAAATTGAACAGACTCTATATTTATATTGTAACAATATGTAATAAGTTTGATTTTGTAAGTAGCATATAAATAGTAGTAGGTAAATAGTTTTCGAAGCCAATTAATATCTGTACTTATATTACGCTTTTGATTATTTAAAACAATTCTCATTATTTTAAGTTTAATATAATAGAGTAATGAATATTATGTTAATAGTTTTGTATTACCCACTTTGTTTTCTTTGTTTATTCTTTTTTTATGGAGAACTAGTTTTATCATTTGTTTATTGTTTTTGTAATAGAGCGCTAAACTCAGGATTTGTTTTATAATTGTATTTTGTGTAATGAATTTGTACAAGACCTTGTCTTGCACAAATAAAAATATATTCTATTTAGTCCATTATCCCATTTAAGATCATAAATTAAGCCGCAATGGTAATGAAATAAAAAAAAAATATATATCTGATTTTAATATAACAAACTATAATGATATAACAAAAGAGACATAACAAAACTATCGATGAATGATAACTTAGTTCATCTTTATTTGAAAAGATTTCATTCGGGCGCTAAACTAGTCCCAAAGAGAAACTGCCTTGATAAAGTCCATTAATTGGATTACTGTAATGGTCTTTTTGGGTCATGTTCTCATCTTTATTCTAAAACGGTTTGGCTCTCGCTTCCCTTTCTGCCTTTAACTGTGCATCTTTCCTATTTAGTAACTAATTCATTTTTACTTATTACCATTATATTTCATTTATAGCCTTTATGAGCAACTTCTAGAGCAGCAAGGTGAGCTTATTCAAGTATGAAGGCGTTAATCTACGCAACTCGTAGATATTTTGGCAATATACATGACTTAAAAATAAACCGACTGACATTACACTAAGAACTAAAGAACTTTCAACTCCATATTCTAAATATTACATTTTCAATCACTAAATATACAGAAAAATAACTTATAAAATACATCTAAAAGCTAAACACCATTATGAATGAAAACACCATTACAACAGAACCATTTACATTCAGCCACTACACACTTGTTGCGGCCAAGGATGTAGACCATAAATATGGGCTAGATATTATTTTCTATCGCGTTAAATAATTAATTTTCCATTGATTTCAATATTCTACACTTAGAATTTATTTATAAAAAAAAAATAGTTTTCCTTTAGTTTATAATATTTTTATTGATTAGTTTTGTGAGTGCGTGTTAATTACGATTGAAAATTGTCACTGGGATAGAACTATAGGTCTCTTGTCTCGCTATAGGTCTTGTTCCGTTACGGCTTTCTTTCTCCATTTGGAGCCACTACTCACAGATTTTATTATTTAATGGAATACATATTTTTCTGTTTCAGTTGTTTTTTTATACAATTATATGTGATAAATTGCCAAAACTACATTAAGTTTCTATAATTTTTCTTTTCTTACTATTGTAAAAATTATAATTTTTATTAATTAAATTACAATTATATTATTAAATATTAGCAATAATGACAAAATAGGATAGTACGTTATATATAAAATATTTTTATCAACAACCTGAAGATG
>NW_027104988.1:46582-48064 GCF_000696795.3 Halyomorpha halys | reverse complement strand
TTTGTAGGAATCCTTGAGAATGACCTGAGAGGTCGAAACGTCGGATGTTAAAAAAGAATAAAGTTGAGAGAAAAGACATCAAAATTGTTTTAAATTGTTTATTTTATGGAATGAAATGTAATAATATACATTTAAAAAAATAAATATAAGTATTTGTGTAATTATTATTCAAAGTTACCAAAAACAATCTTCAAATATTTTCGCCCGATATAGGCGCCATCAGAACAGAAAAAGATAAAGTAAATAAAAACCAGACTGCAAATGTTATATCAAGGGCACAAAAATGAAGCACCAACTAGAGATAGAACATGACTCTAAGGCAGGGGTTTGCAGCTGTTTGTTATGTTCGAGAAAAGACAATTATAATTATTATTAATTTTAGGACTTATATTGTCCATGACCATAGTGACAAATATGCTCTAGGCCCTCTGGCCAACCAAAGTATATCATCCCTTAAAAACAGAAAACCAGTTTAACTTCAATTGGAAGTGCACGAAATTTCCATTCTGCAAAGTTGATTAGTTTCTATCTTAATTCCTTTTCTACTTTTTCATGAATCTGCAAAGATATTTAGTTCCATCGAACTCCCTCTCCACATTCTGTTAACATGATTGGATTCTCTAAATTCCCACCCAACTCCGTCTTCTCATATGTATATATATATGTGTGTGTAACTACTAGGCATGTTATATTGGTAACTATAAAGTCTTTCAAGCCTTAACAGTTCTGAGTTTGTAAATATCCATACGCCACTTTCACTTTCGGTTCTATATGAGTCAATTTCCTCGACTACCTTTAATAGCTTTCTGTGCTCATGGTTAAGGGCTGAAAATAGACACATAGAGGATCAACTCCACGTAGAGGAGGAAAAAAAATAACTTAATGAAGCAATTAAATTAATTTATTTAATCTCGTTTATTGAGAAATATTATTAAAAAATAAATAAATTCTCATATACGACGGTGTAAGCGATGCATGTTATAGCTGCTAGAAAATATCTTTTGGTGAAGATGTGGAAAAAATAAGCACAGAAATCTAAAAATATGATTGAAAAAGAACGAACAGAATGATGAACTGCTAAAATAATCATCATATAAAATAATAAACAAACTCTGATTTAAAATAGAAATCCCACGACGGATATCTCCCAACTCAAAGTCAGACAGAATGGCCTAAACATTGAAAATTGAACTACTCCAGCGCATGGCAGATATATTTCTTCATTTAATGTAATTTGCTTTTCATTAATCTCATTAAAATTTATTCTACGCCAAAAATCAACGGTGAGAATAAAGAACATCCAATACTTGTCGTAGGACTTTTTCCCGAGTCACAACATCTGATAGTTATTCCATCCTCTCTCCTAAAAATCCTACTTATTGGCCTAAATCCCTTGAAAAACGTACCGATATCCTTGATATATTTGTTACATCCCAAATACCCACCTCACAATCCACAATTCAATCTTTAGATGACCTCTCT
>NW_027104988.1:40402-44237 GCF_000696795.3 Halyomorpha halys | reverse complement strand
AAATTTCAATTTTTTTCGGGATTCGAATAAGTAATCTTCAAAAATATAATTTCGCCCTTAGCCGTATTGGCTTCATAAATTTCCTATAACAAAAAAATTTTAAATCGAAAAGTGGCCTTTTTTAAACGCTCAGTTGTAACTTAGTGATTTGAATACAGCGAAAAATCTTACACCCAAAACCGTGTAAAATTTACTTTAATAAAATTTCGCAAAGAAAGATTTTATCGAAAGAAATAACATATAGTTTTTGATATGTATGTGGAAAAAATTAAAAATGAACCAAAAGTATGAGTTAAAAAAAAATGAAAAAATCCACGGAAAATCTCTTTCACAGACCTCAAATTTGTGTTGGTTTGATTGGTAGTGAGTTGGTTTATTAAGGAAAAGTGGTATTAATATTATTCATGTAGGTACTAATAAAGAAGAAGAAAAATTGGTCCCATCACGTATTGAAAATTTTTAATTAGTAACTTGGTTACAATTGGATTTATTTGTTTGCCATTTATAATATTACGCTTCTTCCTTTTTCCATAAACAAGTTGTTAATCCAAGGCTCGAAATAACCGATAATTATTTTATAAAAAAAAAGTCATCAATTCTTGAATAGTCGAGAAAACACTGTTTTGGGAGAGTAAAGTAATTACAGACAAAAATTTTGTTTTCCATTTTTGTCGAGCTAGGATAGGAAAAAAAACCAACGTAAAATAAATATTTATCTATAAAAAATCCCTTATTACAAATAAATGTATTATTAATAATTAGAAATAACTACAGCAATCAGTTGAAAAAGTAAACAATAAAATAATTATGGTTCAATGAAAAGAAACCAGTAAAAGAAAATAAATGTTTTTACTTAAGTTTTTTTAACTTTATAAATTCATAGACTAGTTCAAAACAACTTGCTCCAACCATTTAGACACTCTAATAAGAAAAAGTAATTCCTGAATATGTTTTAATTATTAATTTAGTAAATAGAGGTAGCAATCCTCGAAGAGATTGGACTTTCAGATAATAGGTAGTGCTAGATTAAATCCGTCATGTGATACGACGATAAGCTCAACGATATTTGCATCAAATTAACTCATGACAAATGGAAATCCTAAATAATATATGTTAGGGAGGACTGCCTTGCGTAATTTCTTCGGGAGACATACAGTCAAACTTATTTTCCCCAGTCACGGCATTCCTTGATTAGTAATCGTCTACATTTTGATGAGAGAATACTTCTCTCTTTGTACCTTTACATCACGAGCACATAAGTCAGCATTTTTATTGGGATAAGTATATTTTATTTAAATACTACATTTCATCCACATCTATCATTTTATGACGTGATAAAAATGAAAATGCGTTATTAGAAGACAAGCACCAGGTAGTTGTAGTTGTTTACACCATTAAATTTCTTACAATGAAGAAATTCCATATGTTCATACCTTTTACTCACAAAATATACCACAGAATACGGTTTACTCATCGACAAAAAAAAAGATCCTTCACAGAAAATGTGGTGAACAGATGATGAGGAAAAATTAGTCAATTGAAGGGTCAAGTATCTATTCAAATCAGCACAAACGTTTTTTGTTCTTTTTATTTTATTTTTTATTTTTAAGCAACAGATTAATTTGGATTCGGGCAGGTGCATGACTTTTTTTTTTTTTCATACCCTCCTGTAATGATGTTAGTGAATATTTGGTACATACATATAGGAGGTATGATATATGTATAGCTGGGTGTTAAGGATACCTTGGATTGCCTTTTGGCATTATAAGGTTAGGTGAGGGGTCCAATGAAGGTTTTAACTTGGTTGGCTTACGCTAGTGGATTATTGCAACGGGGAGGGGCCGTTCCGCTGGTTGAATGGTGAAAATTTAGACCTTGAAGAGTCTGAGGCCTTCCCTCGTCGAGGACGTAGACTAAGGGAACCGTGCTCTGCCACCTCCCAAGTCGTGGTGGAGGGGCGGTCTCTCTGAAAAGTGGGTTGCAGCAGGCCTTCAGCCCATCAAGGAATTTGATGTGCCGTCGGCCTATATACTCCGGCACAGTAGGGAGTTGGAGCTCTTCACGTATAACTCTGTTTTTGGCCCTCTGGAGCGTGGTTCCCAGGACGATCATACGGAGGACAGATCCCTGGAAGCCCTGTAGTCGAGTTATTGTAGTTCTGTAGAGGTGTATCATAAGAGGGGCGCCGTGGAGCAGTGTAGGTCTTATAATGGATTTATAAATCTGTAGTTTAAGGCGTAGCGAGTGTTGAGGAGATGTGAGAAGGTGGTGCAACCTATAGGATTTGAGACGGGCTATCATGAGTCTCTCCTTGGCGTGATGGGAGAAAGTAAGAAGATGACGGTCTAGAGTCACACCAAGGTATAGGATGGAATTGGAGATTTTTCGGCCCTGTTCGTCTATTACAATTCTCTGGGGCAGGCAGCTCTTTTTCCCTTTCTGGAATGACATGACTATAGCGTCGGTCTTAGCAGGGTTCAAGCCTTAAGCCATCTTTCTTCAGAGCATCTACTATGGTGGCAGAGGCTTCCTGGGCAAGGGCGAGAGCCCGCTTAGGTCTGGCGCTAGAGGCGTAGACCCCTATGTCATCAGCTTAGGCTGCCACCACTGCTTCCTAATGTTCCAGGGACACAATCGACGCCGTGAAGATAACAAAGAGCAACGATCCCAGTACTGAGCCCTGAGGTTCTCCACAGTTTGAGGGGACTGGAGGTGAGAGGTCTTCACCAACTCGTACTACGAACGTTCTGCCAGTAAGGTAATAGGTGCATGTTATAATGATAAATCCAAAAAATAGATTTCTAACCAAACAATTTGTTTGGGCATTAATAACATTACAAATTATGCATTGGTGTATTGATTTGAATTTTATAGAGCAACGTCAGACCCTTGACACGGAAAAGATTATCAGATGAGTTCAAAACATTTGAATTAGTTTTATAATGCAGAAAATTGCAGTGGCATAATATTATATCCTTCTAGACCGAATCTCCGATTTGAGATTGATAGCTATGCGATCTTCAAAAGATAATTATCAGGAAAAAGGGGGGAGAAGTTGCAGCCGATATTTCCTGGAATCTATTCATTTTCAGAAGCCTCGGAGGCTTGTGGTCCCCGCTTCTAAACTTTCTGGATTAAACTTTATAATTCGTTTAAGGTGATCCTGTTTTCTTGGGGTAACCAAACTCCGCGTTTCATATCCCTTGAATTCTTGGCGAAGGACTGATCTGTCCCATACTTCAGAAGTGTTGGGCTAATGAAGTACAAGAGAGCTGTGTTCAAAATTATTTAATAATTTAATTACGTTTTGATTTAATGAAATACCTGGAACCAGAGGTATCTTGATTCGTATCAATAGGGATGACTACGTTACGAATTAAATTTCAGATGGATATATTATTTTTATTATAGGAAAAAAATCATTAAAAATGGCGAGACCATTATTACTTTCGTAGGCTAAATTCTTTAATTATGTCCAAAATCGAAATACATTATAGCTTTTTATCAAAAATGAACCTTTAAATTGGAAACGAAAACAAAGATGAAATAGTTTACTGGTATTCGAGACACTTAAGCTCAACAATCAATTATGAATTCCTTTAATTCTTATTTGGCATAGATATAACCAACGGAGTTTTAAGGTGTAGAGAAGGTAATTTTGGAATTGTGAATACAGGTAATTCTTCGCTAACATGAGGAGCCTATGGACCACGGAAAAACCACTTTAAATACGATTTGACTTTTGATCGAGTCTGGCACCTAGGACTGCTATACAAGATCCGTAAATTCCTACCCCCTACATATTATCTCATTATCCGTTCTTATCTCTCAGACA
>NW_027104988.1:36393-39547 GCF_000696795.3 Halyomorpha halys | reverse complement strand
ATTACTTGATGTGTATATATGTATACAGTTGTAAATATCAATAAATAAATTATTAAAAAATAAAAAATACGATTTTTTTTCGGGTGGACTAGGCCGAAAATATTTGGCATCTGTCTGAGAGTATTTTTCCCGGCTCCTAGCAAATACTGTGATATATTTTCAGCATTTTTTTTATAATGTTGTTTTCCACCATTGCTCAGCATGAATTTGAAAGCTATTTACCAATCGTATTAAATGATTTCAAATGTATAAAAAAAGAACGTTAGAAGTTACAAAGTAGGTCAACAAATTATTTTTTTAGAGAAAAGTTCGAAAAAAATTCGTTTTTCGCACCCTTAAAAACCCATAAGTTTATTAAGCCCCATATCAAACATTTTTTTTTATAATGCCCCGTGTTCACGTAAACATTCATAAGGAATACGTATCCGAATACGTTTCTTTCGAAAGCGCCATAGCTGCTTTACTGAAGAGATTTGCTGTTATCCATTTATGATCCTTGCAAGTAAACGTATCCATCTGAAGGGGAGCGAGCGGCGTGTGAGCTGTGGGAATTTCATCCTTCATTACTATTCGTGGGAGCCTGTCATATTTCGTAGTAAAGCATACGTCACAGTTACCTATGGTCTCAGGGACGTGACGGCCGTGCGGGTTGGAGCGCAGGTCCCAGTGCGTTCAGTTCGGAATGTTGTGGGTTCAATTCCCACCTGAGGCAGTTAACATTCATTTTTCGGCGGTACCGAGGAATGAATCTTGACACTCCCACCTTGGTTAGTACGCAGCGGCAACTCAGATAGCCGTCAGGGGTTGGCATAAAGGACCACTAGGTCCACTTTAACGGACTAGTTCCCCCACCAAATACCAGTGCCAGTACCTATGGTCTCCTGTATCCTTTTCATCATGGCCCACCAAACGTACCGGCATTTCAGGGCTTGCATTTTCTCGTTCACGCCGCGATGAATCGTCTACTCCTGATGGTAACCCAGTGTCTCCTTCTTCTACCGCTCCTCATCAGACATCGTGCACACAATCCTCAGGCAACGAATCAATGCATACTAGAAGATTGTTATATGGAGAGCTGATATTAACTATTGCACCCTGTGCTTTTAGACTTCCCAACTCCGCCTGGATGTGCCACTTAAGCGTATGTGAATATCTCCTCTCCTTTACGGATGACATATATCACGTACGTGTCCCGCTGTAATGGAATCTCATGCACGGCTTTCCTGGTTTTAGCTAACATATCTCCCTCTTTAAAAAATATAATCTATAATATAATATATATATAACATATAATAATCTCTCATTATTACATGTCTCCAATTCCCTGTTCCATTAACCGTCCCTACTCGCGCATTTCCTATCCTTAAAAACCTTTGGCAGGTAAATTTGTTAATCTTGATATTCCAACGGTTTCTCTAATTCCCTATGCGCACTCCCACCTTCAAAAATAAATCAAAACCTATAATAAACTGATATTAGCGAGGCATATTCCCCACGACATATACTAATATATTGCTTCGACCAACCCCCTTCGCCTAAGTTCATTTCATCTTCACTTTCTACGCTACAGGGTCTACCCAAAGTGATTAATTGACAATGACATACCAGTTCTTTAGCCTTGTGTCCTTTCTCCGTCACTAAGCTTCCTCAACACCTCTGGACATACAATGGTGTTCGAGCTTTTCGACCAAGCACCGTACACCTATCATCTTGATGACAGGAGATCTTGATCTCATCTTGAATCGCTCCCAACACCCAGTTGTAATTCACCATCGTGCGGCTGGTGGATCGTTTCTTCCGCTTAATCTTCCCCACTCGTTTCTTGGTCTGCTTAATCTCCTCGTTTCTCTTTCTTCTGCCTCTGTGCCCGAAGCCTCTGATTCTTCTGAGATGTCAAAGCATGATTCTTCTCTCAATAGGTTCCCTCTGATCCACTTATTTCCTCCGCTACATGTATGGGGATCGCCTCGGTATGTCGCCCACATTCGAAGCATCGGATTTGAGGACACTGGAACACCAGATGACCTGCGTTTCCACACCCATGGCAGCTTAGCTCCTTCCTACAACCATTGTTTTATCATTTTGCCTGGATTGTCGTTTTATTACCTGTGCATCTATCACTCCACCTTCTATCATGGGCGCTTCATCCATCATGTCCTGGACTCACTCTACAAAGGTGCGTTACTATGACAGGCCTCTCTTTAGTTTCCTTCGTCAGCTATACCTACAGTATGGAAGTGGTCAAGTAGCGCAGCCGCGTACTCTCCATTCGACTGTACCTGTTTCCTCCTTTCGCGGAACATGTAAAATATGACCCCCTACGGATTCCATCTGCCCCCTCTGTAAACTTTATTCAATCCTTCTTTAACCACTGGCCAGGGTGTCTTCTCGTCAGCCTGGATATGGTTCAGAATAGCTTTCATAAATATGGTGTCGTTCAGGTCCAACAGGTCATCTGATACATTAGCCTCCATTTTCCCCATGATGCGGTCGCTGCCTTTGAGGAAATAGTTGAGCTCGCCGATATCGCCTGAGAAGAATTCGAGGTCAAATATGGCGTTCCTGAGACCTTACGACGTGGCTACCATCACTTTCAACTTAAAGAGTATACTGTCATGCGCCACCGCTAATGTAGTCTCAGGTAGGGGAAGCATAACGGGAGCGCAGGGGCTGTAGGAGCCACTGGATAGTCGGAGGTAAGTTCAGGACTGGTGGAGTCTCTTACTAGTGGTTGCTGTTCACGTTAATTGTTAATATGAATTAAAAAGAAAATTGCGGAAGGTTAAAAAAAAAATTAAAAAGCGTTTAAGTTTGAAATACTGTCTACCAAAATAAAATCATATACATACATACATGTTCCTATTTAACATTACTACAGAATTACTCGAAATAATCCACATAAAGAATATCGGGTAAATAAAACTTTCATTTAAATTCAGCAGAAGTGAATGGGATATTATGAAGAGGGAGCTGAAATAAAAGCGGATTTAGAACTGGCAGGATACCAAGAGAGTGGCTTGGAGGGACTAATGAAAAAAACCGACTTAGTGGAAGTTTAAACATAGATGGGGAATAAGTCTGGAAGGTCATAATCCCTATGTGGGGTTAGGTCGATGGGTTAGGGAAAGGATAGATCCTTATTGATGCAACTGGT
>NW_027104988.1:34363-36119 GCF_000696795.3 Halyomorpha halys | reverse complement strand
TTATACTTATTAATAGATAGATAAATTAAAAACAATTATATTATATATATATATATATGATACCTATTATAATATTTAGCAGACAATAGTAATCTTAATAGTGAATTTTTTTTTCTTATTAAATATAAGAAGATGGCCAGGATTACGGTCAGAAAGGAACACATAGTTTATAACTATATAATGTCCGACGTTTCGCCTCACTCATCAGGGCTGTTCAAAGTAATAGGTTAAACCAATGTTTAATCTGTATTTAAACTGAGTTTCTTTCTAGGTCAATAAGTTATTGAATGAATGAAGTGAAATGAAATAAATAGTCTGATACTAGGTCTCTTTAGAATAATTATAAGGTTACACAACATATTGACCAAAACAGTGTTACGCACTTATATAATAATCGCATATTAACGATTTTTGATGTAGAAGAAAAGGAAATAAATAAAAACAAAACAAAAAGTTAGATACAATATTTCAAATAATAAATGAGAATATGTAATATTTATACTATCTATAATATTAAAAAAAGAAGATTAGACTTAATCATAAAATTGAAATATAAATTAATGAAATGCACAGGATTAATCAACTATTTTGACATGTCTTATATACATAATAGGTTGTACATACAACTAGTGGTTGTAAAAAAAAACGTATAACTGATGAAACAAGTCTAGTAATCTTAAGATTTATTGGAATCAAATTCTAGTAATGCTTATTTTTGATTAAATAAACCATTTTTCAAAATAATCCCATTTATATATTATTATCCTATCGGAAGTATTGGTAAGATCTCACGACCTAGGCCAAGAAAAGTCGGATGAAAGTTGAAATTAGAGTACTGTGTAAGTTAAGGACCGGAGGGAATCTACTCACGGAGACCCTGTTACAAGTAGTACTGCAGGGTTAGGCCAAGGAAAGGAATGAAATTCAGATGAGACTCGAGGGCTGTCCAGTAATGAAATTCTGCAGAGTCTTCTCTCCAACGAGGCTCTTCCGAATTTTTAATCACTCACTTCAACTGATTTCAACCGAGCTGAAGATTTTATTATATTATCAGAATATTTTAATGAATACACTATTAATATTTATCTAATGTAGAATATGAAACATTTCTATGTTGTATTCAATCTGATCAAATAGACTAAATTCACCAGATTCCAACGTTGACTAGTTAAGTTTTCTGACTGCTATCCTTTAATTTGTTATAAAATTATTTTTCTATAATACTAACAAATTGAATAAAATCAGTATTAGTTACAAGGGCTCAATTTTTCTTCTAAGTCATTTATGGAGGAAAAAAAATCCATTTTAGGTATATGAACTGAAAATAATAAACTTACTTATATACGAATTGTACAATACTATCGTGAATTAGCATATCAAATAGCTGTTTGATAACATTGAAAAAAAATAATTATAATATTTTTCCTTGTGCACAGTTAACGACGTTATTATTTTTAATTTTTCTTTTAAAGCAGTTCAAAAAAGAAATTATTTTATTCTCACTAATGTAGCACTAAATCACTTTTCATTAAATGAACATATTAAAACTAAAGAATCTTAAAATATTTAGATAGATTTTCAGCGCTGGAGTCCCGTTGAAGCTTAAGAAAAGAGGAGTTCCAGAAAACCTATCAGAGTGATCGAACAGCGATTTTCCGCTAAATTCGTCTTTTCTTATAAGCTTTTCCGGAGGCTGTTTCGTCATCAATCCAATGAGTTTTCTTCAGTGGAGCCATTAACGGTTTCCGTTACTAAG
>NW_027104988.1:29039-32583 GCF_000696795.3 Halyomorpha halys | reverse complement strand
GAATCTCATCTCTCATTAACAGCACACATACAATACATGATACAGATCGTTAAGCCAAAATCATATCAATTTAAACACTTTATCTATTCACCAGTGCTGTCAGACAGCAGTCTGTCACTCAGACTCAATCTACTGATTGATATACAAGGCAATACTGAGACCACCAGTTCTACTTGGACTACCACTACTGCATTTCTTATACCCAACAGCCCTGAAAACACTTCAACGGTACCAACACGGAATGATACATAAGATCTGTAGAGGCACTGCACTAGAGAGACGTAACATGACGCACATTCACAACGAACAACTGGAAACAGTACAACAGGTCATCACACGAAGGCGCGTCAAGTTTTTCGATAACCTTCCCGCTTCCCATAATCCTTTATTTCGATCACTCACCCTCTTTCTGCGAGGTAGCAGGGTAGGAAGGGCCCATAAACCCCATTATTACCCTCCCTTAAGTCATTTCTTCTCTAAGCGAAATCAAAACATTTTCAAAGAAAAATAATGGACAGGCTTAAATAGTGAAAGTTATGAGTTTACATCGATTATTTTAAAGAATGTCATAATCTAATTAAGCCTAGTTCCTGCCACCAGTAAGTTGAGCAGTGTACTCATAGACTTGTGATTTGAAGTTTTATCTGGAATTCCGTCCTCAAGGGTTCATAGATTAATGGCTCGACGATAGATTCAGAAAATGATGACGACGAACTAGTTAATAATGTACTGTTGAATGTAAATATTTTTAAGAAAGAAAAATACGTGTCGTTGGTAGATGAGAACACTTAATAAAAGTAGTGAATTTTTTTAAAGTATTTACTTAGGCACACTCATGCATGAATTAATTAAAATTACTAAAAATCTAGACTGATTTTGCCAGAAAAAGGTTATTCCTCGTGTAGATGTAAAAAAGTAATAATTAATTCGTAATTATTACCCCTCCCCTCCAAAAAAAACAACAGCAAAAGAATACTGAATACCTTAAAAAGACGAAATAGATCATGGGACAGATCATTCGGGCCGTATTGAATGTGGGCTTTGTCTTCCGTTGAACTTCAATCATCTGATGTCTGTAACCGAAAGGTCGAGCCTATCCGATAATACCGAATTCCTGGATTTCCATCGAGCTATATCCACCAAAATTGAGCAAGCACATCAAGTTCCCGGATATCTTCTATATCAGGAAATTCAAAGCCTTTCAATTTTGTCAAAGTGAAAAGGATTGTGATTGTATCATTCGAATGGATGAATCCGCATTCAGCTACTGAGGTACAGATACTGCAGACCAATCAGCAATTAGTTACTAACTGTAACTAAGCCAATTAATGGGCTGACGCTCACTGCAACTCCTAGTTCTACTCCCAGAGTAGCCAATAATATAGACACTGTGTATAACTAACTATCGGTAGGCACTATTTCGGAATTTAATTAGCACAATTCCCAAACTGTAACCTATACTAACCCAAACGCGAAATAACCGAGAATAGAGGTATATGGTAACTAAAACAAAGGTGGATTTTATAAAAAGAAAAATGCTAATTTAACCACAGGTTGGAATAAAATAGTCCACTGAGTTGTTTTTATTGAAAGTAAATGAAAAAAAAATTATCTAATGCCTCTCACTTTGAGGGACACTAGCAAGTAAATAGCTTCTGATTGTAAGATTTGGTAAAAATATTTCTTCTTTATAAATTTAATTTAACTTTCATAATATTTTTTTATGTCTTTATTCAAATTTACAACTGTATATTATATAATACTTTCAGTAAATTTGATCTTAGTTAAAATTGAGTGTTACAGGCGTGTAGAGAAACTACCATTGGTAGCACTCTAATGAAATTTTACATTAGCAGGTCTCGTAGCCATCTTCTTTTCAGGCGCCTCGGAGCATTGCAGGATTACAGTATGGAAGGTTAGAAACTAGAGGGTTTGAATGATTAGGGAGTTTATATTGGAAGGAGTGATATCTGGTTCGGGATAGATTGGTTACATACGGAACATTAAGAACTGTATGTATGATTTTATTTGTGACAAAGTAAGGGGCATTGAGGATTTTACGAAGGATTTTGGATAGTAAGGATTGGATCCGAGAAGAATTCGAAAATTTAGTAGAGCTCAACTCCACAAAGCTCAACTCCATATGATCGGCCTTATTACAGTCATGTAAATCAGCCTTTTGTAATGAGTTGGAAGTTTGGACCGTTTGTCTAGTAAGTGCTGCAGTAATCGAAATCGACGTGCAGTTTCTTTTTTATTTATTAATCCTGACCGAACCTAATACACCTCTATATCATTGGTTTACAACATTTTTTGGGTCATAGATCCCTTTTAGTATAAGTAAGTAAATGACGAAATCCCTGCATCATCATTTGACACAAATGTAATGTCTAATGTTGTTTTGGGGGGGGGGGGGCAAAAGCTAAGAAAAGAGTATGTTTATGAATTGACATAGTAAAGTCAACATCATATCAACTCAAACACCTCATATACTCACCCGGGCTATCACTCAGACTCAAAATACTCATGTACAAAACTATACTGAGACTATGACTACTACAAGGTGCACCACTACTACACTCATTATACCCAACAGCCCTGAAGTCACTAAAACGGTACCAAAACAGTATGTTACAGAGGACCGGTAGTAGGACTTCGCTTGAGGACGTAACATGATTCACATACATCATGGACGACAACTGGAAACAGTATAAAAACACATCACACGAAGACACATACAGTTTTTGGACAATTTCCCTGCTTCCTTTAATTCACTTTCGTTACCTCGTTACCTGCGATATGGCAGGGTAGGAAGGGCCACAAAAACCCTATCAATATCACCATACTTTAGTTCCTTTCTTATCTTGTACCCCCTGCCCCTCTTCTACTGTTTTCGCTTTTTTTATATCTATTATTATTATTGTGTTTTACTTATTCCCTTTCTTCTTTAATTATTATTTGTTCTTATTTTTCAATCATCACGTCGAGGCCCCTTACCTCTAAGATTTATTAAGCAGAGCACTTCGCAGAATGTTCATATCAAACCTCAGTTCAAGTACTAATGGTAGAAAAAGGTTGGATTATATTTGATTTATTTTTCTATTATGCAATCCATTTATTAATTCATGGTTTGTTTTCTGTTTGTAGAGTGGTCGGAAAATAATTGAAAGTTGATAGAGTTCAATGAAACGAACAGTCAAGAAATGAAGGTTAAATTGTGAGACATTTTGGTTACAAAACATATTTTTAGAATACAAAAGGGGCTTTTGAATGCATCTGCCCCTTCAAGGAAGGATTAGAATATTTAACACCTAAATTAATATAACAGAGAAAGAGAGAATGGTTAGGGTCTCACAATATCTAGAGAGATAGACGTACCGAAGTTAGTTGCTTCAATGTGCAGCTGGAGTCCGTAGTAGGGATGGGATATCGATATCGATATTATCGGAATATCGATATTTTGTCTCCGATATCCGATATTTTGATATCGATATCCAGTAACCGATAATATCGGAATATCGATATCTTCCTTCGATAATATCGG
>NW_027104988.1:20572-24699 GCF_000696795.3 Halyomorpha halys | reverse complement strand
AAGGTCTTTATGTATGATTTTATTTGTGACAAAGTAAGGGGCATTGAGGATTTTACGAAGGATTTTGGATAGTAAGGATTGAATACGAGAGGAATTCGAAGGTTTAGTAGAGCCCCAAAGCTCAACTTCATATGTCACGATCGGCCTTATTACAGTCATGTAGATCAGCCTTTTGTAATGAGTTGGAAGTTTGGACCGTTTGTCTAGTAAATGCTGCAGTAATCGAAATCGACGTGCAGTTTCCTGTCTTTTCAGTCTTGTGTGAGGATTCCAGGTTAACCGTTTGTCCAGCTGTAGTCGAAGGTAGCGGATCTGTTCGACAGGGGTAAGAGTAACATTATTAAATGAAACTGTACGGCAGTCGGTAGGTTTATGACGAAGTGTAAAGGTGATTTGATGGGATTTGTTGGAATTTATTTTAATACTCCAATTACGACACCATTCTTCGAGGGCTGCGATATAGGATAGGAGAAATTAAGATACAACTAAGGGATTACGAGCACACGTGTGTCATCGGCATACCTGGTGAGGATAGTAGAGAGGATCCGGCGCAGTACATTTCGCTCTCAAAAGAAGACGAAACAACGTCCACCACACGATTACATTGCTGGATCGTGAAGTGAGATGTTCGGAATCCAAACTGGTGATCAGGGATAATATGATTGGAATCTAGGGCCCATCCTAGATACCCCAGTATAGGGTATAGGTGATGTGTTTGCAAAACGAGTTTTTCGAGGCTTATGCCGATGATCGGTAAAAGAGACCTCTTAGAGAGATGGGATGATGGGTATTCTGGTAGCTTTTGAGGTTCGGGGATCATGTTAACTATAGATAATTTCCAGGGGTCAGGAAAATATGTGCAACGGAGTACGGCGTTATATATGTAGGTGAGGGATAGGATGGCTTTCCGAGGAAGAAGTTTTAGAATGTGGTATGTTATTAGGCAGTATCCAGGAGCTTTGCGGGATTTCTGGTCCTATGCCACTTCGATCTTGCTCTGCGTTTTCCCCTTAATAAAATTCAAATATGCAGTGGCAGGTTATTTTGTTTATTGTTATTGATTCGATTAGTCAAGGTGTTGTCAGTTATACTGGTTCTTATTGATGATGTGAGTTTTTCAATAGGTTCGTCAATGACTTGTTTTGTCTTCCGTCTAATGTTGAGGTATAGTTTACTTTCCAGGTCACATTTAAATTTGTCCCATTCAACTCTTCCTGTAATCAGCGGAGGACTTAAGGAGTGGAGGGCTTAAGTACAGAGCTTGAATGTATAAAAAACAGAACTGGACTATGATCTGATGAAAGGTCGTCCAGGGATTCAACAATGGCTTGAGAGAGAAAAATTTGGGAGGTGATAAATATGTCAAGGATATCAGGGCGCTTTTTGAGGAATGTAGACCAATAAGTCGGATTTTCGGGAGAGAGAATGGAATAGGTATTGGAGGTGGAAACACCGGATAGGATGTCACCACGGTAGTTGGTTATGCGGCATCTCCATCGTTAGTGCTTAGGATTGTAGTCTCCTCCAGCAATGAGGAGCGGCCCGAGGGTTCGGAATAAGGAATCAAGGAGGTTCTAAGACAGATCATTATCAGCAGGACAGTATACAGCTGAAAAGATAGCATGGAAAGGGCAAGTTGATGATGATGATAATTGAGATTGATTGAATAGCATCAGTTGCATTGGAAGCAATAAGGGAATAGGATAAGGATACAAAAACCAGAATGTGAAGTGTTGTGTTGTCTGGATGGTCTTATCTATAAGTGATGTAGTCACGTATGTAAAAGTGTGTCTTTCGCGTGAATGAGTTTAAATCGGGAGGGCTATATGAATGTGTTTATCATGTAGGAATAAGTCGAGTTCGTCACGATGATTTTGTAGACCAGACCATTTGCATTCCATATGACGACAGCTAGGGGTTTTGTGCTCATCGTGGGAAGTTAAACGGGATTTCGGATAGGATTCTTATTAGAAGGTTAATGAGGGGTTTGGTGGTTTTTAGAATATATTTCAGGAAGGATATGAGGATAGAGGTTATATCCATTGGAATTTGGTAATGATGAGATGGATCAGGAGCTTGGAATGGATAGTTTGTGTGATTAGAAGTACTGAGTGAGGACTGGGCTAGCCGTGATTTATGTGGAGCCGTGGTATGAGGATCTGTTTTGATTTTCAATGGTAGTTGGTTGAAGAACGGGGAGTTGGTTGGAGCAGCTGGACCAGATGAAACTAGGATAATTTTGATGACGTGGAGGTTGGGGCTGAGAATGAGAGGTCAGGGGCTTAGGATGAGAAGTCTGAGGCGCCTGACGTCGAGGCTTTTATTTTTTTAGGCTAAGATTAGAACCCCCTAGTTTCTTTCCGAGCGCCTCGGAGGATTGCAGGATTAGAGTATGCAAGGTTAGAAACTAGGGGGTTTGAGTGGTTAGAGAGTTTATAATGGAAGAAGTGATATCTGGTTCGGGCTAGATCGGTTACATAGGGAACATTAAGGTCTTTATGTATGATTTTATTTGTGACAAAGTAAGGAGCATTGAGGATTTTACGAAGGATTTTGGATTGTAAGGATTGAATACGAGAGGAATTCGAAGGTTTAGTGGAGCCCCAAAGCTCAACTCTGTATGTCCAGATTGGCCTTATTACAGTCATGTAGATCTGTCTTTTGTAATGTGTTGGAAGTTTAGACATTAATTAAACTATTTAACCTAAATAGTTTGTCTAGTAAGTGCTGTAATAGTCGAAATCGACGTGCAGTTTCCTGTCTTTTCAGTCTGGCAAAACATATTTGTAGAAGACAAAAGGGGCTTTTGAATCCATCTGCCCCTTCAAGGAGGCAGATGGATTAGGTTATTTAACACCTAAATTAATATAACAGAGAAAGAGAGAATGGTTAGGGTCTCAAAACATCTAGAGGGATAGACGTACCGAAGATAGTTACTTCACATGTGCAGCTGAAGTCCGCAGTAGCTGGAGTCCAAGGTGTGCCGCTGTTTTCTCGCTTGACTCCTTAGTTCGCTAATTTGATGGTAAAAGCCGACTATTGTGAATCCACAATTCTCAGCTTCGTTCAGGCTGAGTAGATGGGTTAATTGTGAAAACAATTTAATCTCATACGAAACGTTGTTCATTGTTAGGAAGCTGAACATAATAATCCCGAAAACATCTTAAAAGGTACGATATCAAGAATAAATATTTCCATTTTAAATGTGACAGTTCTGTTATTTAATAACAATTTATAATTATAATTTCTATTTGCTATTTCTTGCGTGTTCGCCGGTGCGAAATATAACGTCAAGTTGGTGATGGTATCGTATCTTTAGTTCCTCATTCGTTAGTTTCCTAATTATTTCCTCCTCGACATCCTCAAAACATTATGAGCTAAATTCGAAGGTTACTAATTACTATTCAGATAAAAGTGTTGTACCTGACCGAGAAGAAGTCATTTTACTAATATATAGCATACATTTAAAAACGGAACTCTATATATAATTAAAAATATCAGTCTCTTAAAAGTTTATCTTCCTTATAGTTTAATATTTCCCTATTTGAGAGATATGGAATTCTCAACAGTTGCTACTGCCTATTACAAGAAGTGTCAGGAGGGCACGATAGATCTGCTCATCAGATATTTTCAAGTCACGAATCTCGAGAAATGAAGTGAATATACACGCAAGAGACGATTTCGTTATGTGGTTATGTTCATATTCTGTTATGAGGAGCGATTTGAAAAGTTGATATCCAGGTTTCAGACAAGTTTTTATGTTAAGGGAAAATATTTCTCTAAAATTTTTTATTTATTAACTTACTAACCACAAAATATTTTATTATTATTAGTATATTTTATTAATTCACTAATTTCTTTCATCAATTTGGAAATTCAGTAATCTTAAAAATGAATAAAATTAACACGGTAATTTATCGTATTTATGTACATAAAATTTGGTTATAAATATAAATTCAAATAATTAGTAACTATGTTAATAAATAAAAAAATGTTTCGAAATCAGCACATAAAGGTAAAACAAAATTTGAAAATTTACGGATGGTAATGTTGTATTTTGTTATTATTTTATTTAACATCCATCATGAGGTCAATTAATAAATTAAAAACAAACAAAACGGCACTTC
>NW_027104988.1:19517-20522 GCF_000696795.3 Halyomorpha halys | reverse complement strand
ATACACATTAAACAAATCATCGATATTTCCATAAAATTATATAGCAGTATTGTTACAAATATTCGATATCAATATTGTAATAATGTAAAATATCGAAATAAATATGTAATTATCAAAACAAAATATTGATATTCCATTTTTAAATTTTGAATACAATTTTCGTGTCTTTTTTTAAGAAAATATCGATATTTCGATAAAGTAATATAGGAATATTGCTGCAAATATTCTACATCGTTATTACAAATATAGAAAATATCGAAATAAATGTATAATTATCAAAATAAAATATCGATATTCCTATTTCAATATCTCTATATAATATCAAAATAAATATGTAATTATCAAACTAAAATATTTATGTTCCTTCTTTAAATTGTGTATACAATTTCTAGTCTTTTTAATCAAAATATCGATATTTCGATAAAACAATATCAGAATATTGATGCTTATACTTCATATTAATACTAAAATACTACAAACTATCGAATTAAATATGTAATTATCGTAATAAGATATCTATATTCCATTTTTAATATCACTATATGATATTTTAGATATTTTCAACAAAATATCGATATTTCGATAAAGTAATATCGGAATATAGTTGCTTATATTCCATATTAGTATTACAATAATACAAAATATCGAAATAAATATCAAATTATCAAAATAAAATATCGATATTCCTGTTTTAAAATCTCTATATGATATTTTAGTCATTTTCAAGAAAATATCGATATTTCGAAAAAATACTATCGGAATATTGTTGCTTATATGCCATATCGATATTACAACAGTGTAAAATATCGAAATAGATATATAATATCAAAATAAAATCATGATATTATTGTTTAAAACCTGTATACAATTTACTAGTCTTTTTAAACAAAATATCGATATTTCGATAAAATTATGTCGGAATATTGTTCCTTAAATTCCATATCGATATTACAACAATGTATAATATCGAAATAAAATGTGAAATAGCAAAATAAAATATCGATA
>NW_027104988.1:16085-18937 GCF_000696795.3 Halyomorpha halys | reverse complement strand
AATGTAAAATATCGAAAAAAAAATATATAATCATCAAAATAAAATATTGATATTCTTATTTTATAATCTCTATTTGATATTTTAGTCATTTACAAAAAAATATCGATATTTGGATAAAGTAAGTAATATTAGAATATTGTTGCTGATATTCCATATCGATATTATAACAATAGAAAATATCGAAATAAATATGTATTTATCAACATAAAATATCGATAATCCATTTTTAATTATTCTATAAAATTTTCTAGTCTTTTTTAAAAAAATATAGATTTTTCGATATAATTAAATCGGAATATTGTTGCTTAAATTCCATATCGATATTACAACAATGTATAATATCGAAACAAATGTGAAATAGCAAAATAAAATATCGATATTTCATTATTAATTATTCTTTAAAATATTCTCGTCATTTTAAACAATATAACGTTATTTCGATAAAATTATATCGGAATATTGTTGTTTATATTCCATATCGATATTACAACAATGTAAAATATCGAGAAAAAAAATATAATTATCAAAATAAAATATTGATATTCCTATTTTATAGTCTCTATTTGATATTTTAGTCATTTACAGAAAAATATCGATATTTGGATAAAGTAATATTAGAATATTGTTGCTGATATTCCATATCGATATTAAAACAATAGAAAATATCGAAATAAATATGTATTTATCAACATAAAATATTGATAATCCATTTTTATTTATTCTATACAATTTTCTAGTTTTTTAAAAAAAAAAATGTTGATTTTTCGATATATTAAAATCGAAATTTTGTTGTTTATATTCCATATCGATATTTCAACAATGTAAAATATAGAAAAAAATATGTAATTATCAAAATAAAATATCGATATTTCATTATTAATTATTCTTTAAAATTTTCTCGTCATTTTAAACAATATATCGTTATTTCGATAAAATTATATCGGAATATTGTTGTTTATATTCCATATCGATATTATAACAATGTAAAATATCGAAAAAAAAAATATAATTATCAAAATAAAATATTGATATTCTTATTTTATAATCTCTATTTGATATTTTAGTCATTTACAGAAAAATATCGATATTTGGATAAAGTAATATTAGAATATTGTTGCTTATATTCCATATCGATATTAAAACAATAGAAAATATCGAAATAAATATGTATTTATCAACATAAAATATTGATAATCCATTTTTAATTATTCTATACAATTTTCTAGTTTTTTAAAAAAAATGTTGATTTTTCGATATATTAAAATCGAAATATTGTTGTTTATATTCCATTTCGATATTACAACAATGTAAAAATAGAAAAAAATATGTAATTAACAAAATACAATATCGATATTCCTATTTTAATTATTCTTTAAAATTTTCTAGTCTTTTTAAACAAAGTATCGATATTTCAATAATTAATATTGGAATATTGTTACTTTTATATCGATATTAAAATAATAGAAAATATCGAAATAAATATGTACTAATCAAAATAAAATATCGATACCCCTATTTTAAAATTTCTGTGTTATATTAGTCATTTTAAACATTATATTGATATTTCGATAAAATAATATCGGAATATTGATGCTCATATTTCCTATCGATTACAATAGGAAATATCGAAATAAATATGTACTTATTAAAATAAAATATCGATATTATAGTTTTAAATTTTCTTCAATAAAACAATTATATTTTAGGTTATATTTGATATGTTTATGATATGGTTGTCGTGGTATTGCTTTGTTTCATAGTTATTAATAGTTTCTTTTGTATTTTGTTTAGGTATGACATTAAATAAGTCTTCCTATATCTTGCTATGGTATCATTTTATAATTATTATTAGTTTAATTCATTAAATTTTCGATATCGGTATTCCGATATTTTAAAATATCGATATTTTAGTTCCGATATAATATCGATATCGATATTTTTCTTTCGATATCCCATCCCTAGTCCGTAGTGCCGCTGTTTTGTCACTTCAAGCTGTGCCAAGCTGTGCCGCTGTTTTGTCACTTCACTCCTTAGTTCTCTAATTTGATGGCAGAAAGCCGACTATGGTGAATCCACAATTCTTAGCTTCGTCCAGGTTGAGTAGATGGGTTAATTGTGAAAACAATGTAATCTCACACGAACCGTTGTTCATTGTTAGGAATCTGAACATAATAATCCCGAAAACGTCTTAAAAGGTATGATATCAAGAATAAATATTTCCAATTAAATGTGACAGTTCTGTTTATACCAATTTATAATTATAACTTCTTGCATCTTCGCAGGAGCGAAATGTAACGTCAAGTTGGTGAAGGCATCGTATCTTTAGTTCCTCATTCGTTAGTTTACTAATTATTTCGTGCTTGACATCCTCAAAAATTATGAGCTAAATTTGAAGGTTACTAGTTACTATTACTAATCACTATTCAGATAAAAGTGTTGTACCTGACCGAGAAGAAGTCATTTTACTAATATATAGCATACATTTAAAAACGGAACTCTATATATAATTAAAAATATCAGTCTCTTAAAAGTTTATCTTCCTTATAGTTTAATATTTCCCTATTTGAGAGATATGGAATTCTCAACAGTTGCTACTGCCTATTACAAGAAGTGTCAGGAGGGCACGATAGATCTGCTCATCAGATATTTTCAAGTCACGAATCTCGAGAAATGAAGTGAATATACACGCAAGAGACGATTTTGTTATGTGGTTATGTTCATATTCTGTTATGAGGAGCGATTTGAAAAGTTGATATCCAGGTTTCAGACAAGTTTTTATGTTAAGGGAAAATATTTCTCTAAAATTTTTTATTTATTAACTTACTAACCACAAAATATTTTATTATTATTAG
>NW_027104988.1:0-15713 GCF_000696795.3 Halyomorpha halys | reverse complement strand
CTAGTGAGGAGGGTGATTAGCGGTTTTATGGTATTTTGGAGATCCAACAGGAAGGATGACAGGATTGAGGTTATATCGGTTGGAATGTAATTGAGATGTGGATGAGGCTGTGACTCAGGGGCTGGGTAGTTTGTATGAGTCGGAACAGTGGGTGTTGAGTGAACCCGTCGTGAGGTATAGAGAACAGGATCTATTTTAACCGGTATGTCCCGGTATGTTAATTGTGGGTCAGTTGCTTGTATAATGGATAAATTCAAAATTTTAATTTAAATGTAGAAATCACACAGGATTTGATACATTTAAAATTGAAGATTTATTTTGCATAACAAAATTTTATTTTAAAAATAGAGTTTTAAAATAACTTTAGTTAATTTTATACTAAATCAATCGCTAGCGAAAAGTGAATTAATTCTTCTCGGAGCTATCCTTTACCAAAACTGCACACCTCTTTACACGATTAACCATGAGTTAGTGTTGGATACTTTTCTCTTTTCTTATAAGTATCTGCCGATAGTATGTATATATATCCAATCGCCTATGATATTAATACCAGTACAAAAGAAATTGAACAAAAGCAAAAGTGATATAAATGCATAAACACTCCACAATAAGCCAAGAGCCTACTACCCTTTCTAAAATAATTTGTTCATTAAGAAGTGGCCAAGAACGTGAATCGATATTTCTGCTAGAAGCTTCAAAAAGATTATGGCCGAAGATTAATCGTAAGCGAGTATTAAGACCTGATCATTTTTCTCTTTCGAAGAAAACATTTGTTACAGGCAGCTCCCATTTCTCTAGGCAAGACGTTTATCTAATGGTCTCCGTCTGTTTTCCGTCCTCCAGGTCACAGCATTTCCTGGGAGACCCGGGCAACGGTGTTGAACTTGTTGCCAGGAACGAACAGGTTGAACTAAATTGTGAAACTCAAGAGTTAATTCTTCTCAATTTTAGGTTGTAATATATAATAGTACATGAAATTTTTTTTAATTTAAATCACAATTCGCACCTATATATACATATCATCTTAAATTGTGAAAGGACACATGGATTTTTGTTTATATCTAAAAATGCATTTATAATGAAGATTTCAATTCTCCTTTTTTATTTAGTTTTAAATATCCAGAAATTAAAATTTTTCGAAGTAAGTTTCTGTACACTCCCGCAGAAATTACGTTTTTAAAATAAGGCAGTATTTTTTCAAAAGATGACGCGATTTCTGTTAATAATTAAAATAAATGTTGAAAATAATTCAAATTTTTACCAAGACTACACAACAGGAACAGTAAACTCTCTATAAAATGAATGGTTCTAAAAAAGATATTCCAGGTCACAGCTCGGGAAGTATATTTTATTCAAGATAAAAACTAAAATTTTCGCTCATTTATGAATCAATGCTCAAACCTTGAAGATCATCCAGAGCACGATTAAGGGGATCAAAGTAGACTGAATTTGTTACTATTCGAGCCTTATTAGGTTCAAATTGAGCTGTAATAAAATTCGTTAAGTTTAATAGATTTTTATACATAGATCTTTAAAAACTAAAAGATTTTTAACAATTTATCAAATCATCAGGTGAAATATAATTTATCTAAGGTATTTCAATTCCTATAATGTACATTATTTAAATATTTTGAAATATAAAGTAAATATGTGTCAGATATACAGAAAAGCTAGCTACATTTTAGGAACCTTAAGATTTCTAATCGGGCTCAATTTGAAACACGTTAAATATAATATTAAGTATTTTCTAATGAACATCCGTAAGCGTGCAGTTTCTATGATATTTCCCAAAATAAATTAACAAAATGTTGATTTCTCGTTGTTTGAGAAAAAAAAAAACAAAAAAAAAACTGTATCTAAGAAACTAATAGACCCTAAAGCTCTTTTAGAGAAGAATTTGAAATTCGTTAAATGCTTCATAAAGTAGTTATACAGACCATTTTCGTAATAGTAGTTCTTATTACATTGGAGAAAAAAATTGACATATGACTTTTCACGATTTTGGAAAACAAACAATATTGGTTTTAAAAAAACTCCATCTTGGCATTTAAGTGAATTTATTATTGAACATGAAG
The DNA here is from genome assembly GCF_000696795.3 of Halyomorpha halys. Classification (NCBI taxonomy): domain Eukaryota; kingdom Metazoa; phylum Arthropoda; class Insecta; order Hemiptera; family Pentatomidae; genus Halyomorpha; species Halyomorpha halys. Next base: position 13,638 of record NW_027104988.1, on the reverse strand, counting down.
GTCGAAAATCTATTTTCAAATTTAACCTCGTTAAATAAACTATTAAGTAATTATTAGTAATATTTTAATTACCTTTAATACTTACTTAAAGATTTATAGATAGTAAAATAAAACATTTTGAAAAATCTGCAATATTAAGCATACGGACCCTTACTAAAGTGTTTAACATTTTTATATAAGAATCCACAGACAGAAATTAATTTATCCTTATTGTACATAAAGTTGAATTTTGAGGTATGTTTACTGTACTAATAAGTAGACAAAGTAATCAGCAGTATCTCTTTCCGGACTTGATACAGGCACCGTCATAAAAGGCTAGTTCAAGTCCCGCTGGTTATTAACAAAACAGGGTAACTAGAATCCATCATGATGCCAAAATTCGTTGCTTCTAGTATTTTGTCAATGTTTCTATATGCTGAATGCTCTTGAAATACTAACTTTTTTTCTTAATTCTTCCATCAAAGATGTACACAGTCCAAAGAGTATCCAATACTTCAGAATCACTGTTGGTAGTGAAATAGTTATGAAGGTTTATGCTTTCAACAATTCATATATTATAAAATAAGGAGAACCTGATTAACTCCTGTTTATAAAGATAAGATATTTTTTATTTTATAACAACTATTCGTGGACTAGAATATATTTTTGAATTGTCTAACACCAGTACATTTCCACGTTAAGGCTGGAAAAGCTATTACTTTATCATGGGTCAAGTCCTAAATTCGTCCTGTGAATCTAAGCTTCCACTACTGCTAGAACCCGATTCATTTTTGATGAATAGGATCCTCCTCTATTTCCTCCACCCTCCATAAAGAGTTAAAATATTAATAATTTCACAATTAAAGATAAAAAACAAAGCTCAAAAATCAAACAGCTATGAAGTAACTGAACCTTGATATTATAAAGCAGCCTGAAAAGTTAATTCAGAAATTACAATGTCTACTTCGTAACTTAATAACTAATCTTACATTAAACAGTATTATGAATACCACGATAGTCTCAATTTTATTGACCTAAGTAAAAATTAAAAACACTTGAATTGTCTCTGATTTCAATAAGTGGAACATAATATTCGTTATGGTTTAGTATTCACTAGCTCAGCGAATATAAACAAAATCCAGATAACGAATAGCTTTTTACGATTGGTAGGGATACCATTCTATAAAATATATGAATTATACTTCTAAATTGCAAGATTGTTCAGAAAATACAATATAATTGCCGCAGGAAGTAAGAACCCTCGATATTGGCCTTTATGCATCGATTGCAACCCACATTCCTATTTCAATTTGAACAATTTGATCCGGGAGGAAATGAGAGCGCTAGACGTGGAATGGCACCTAAACACGACAGGTCTCCCCAAGGGAAGAGGAAGAATAGAGAGACTGCAGAGCACCCTTGGTGATCATTTAAAGGTCTATCAGTTGGATAAACGGTTAGAGCCTGACGAAGCGATGACAAAAGCAGTGGCGGCCTATAATCATTCGATACACGCGATAACTGGATTTTCACCCTTCAAAATTCTTTTTGGGCTTCGGGGGCGCCGACGGGATTATAGGGCCACAGCTGGTGGTGGGGGGGAGGTCGTAAGTAACGGCATAGCATTAACCAAAGTATGCCAGAAAGTCAGGGAGAGGATAGTGCGAGAAAAAAACAACCGGGTAGCTCGCCAGAATTCAAACGTTAGAGACGTTAGGGGAGAGATTGAAATCGGGACAACTGTCTACCGCCGGGTGGGGACAAATCGGAGTAAAGAGTTACAGCGGTACGAGGGACCATTCCGGGTGATTGTCAATGTGGTTACAATAGAGAGTGAAAACGGACCCAAAAAAGAGAAGAAAAGTCCACATTGAACAACTGAATTTCCCCACATCGGAAACACCGTAGAACGCTGGAGTATCCTCATCTCCGCGCAAAAACGAAGATAGTATTTTTTATTATTTTTTTTTTATGTTTTGTAATCCTTTAATATTATTGTACGTGTAGAGAACAGGAGTGTGTTGACGAAGTGAAACCAGACGTGCATTTTTAGTTAAAGTTTTATCAACATCTGTAAATAGTTGTAAGAAGTAATGTAGTTATTCTTTTTATTTTTTTTTCTGTATTATATTACTATCTCAGGTTTTGTGTGGAAGTTTATGAGCCTGTTCATAAAATGGTAGGGGGGAGTTACGGGATGGCCAGGCACAATATCAGCCGTAATCCTAACTCCCCTCGTAAACAAACATGCAAAGTGTATATAAGAGGAATTAAAAGGAGTAATAAAGCAGTGTTATTCCAGCAAGCTAGTAAGTCTTTTCAGTGTCCTCTTTTCCTTTTTTTTTATTTTCTTCACTGGACTTCACATAAGTTATATATACACATATATAGATCTTTTTACAATATTTCTCGTTATTTGCCGGACATTCAGGTATAAGGGTGTCGTTATCGGCCATGTTTAAGGGTGTCGCTATCGCTGCGATTTTCACTTGAAAAGATTTATTCAAGTTTATTTGTGTAGTTAGTTATTTAAAATTCTATGATTCGCCCTAAGTTTAATATAAATTTCTATCAGACCTCTACATTTACTAAAGAGAACCACGGTTTTGGAATGATATGATAATTTTATGTAATTATTTTTATAGAACAGCACAAAGGGGTTCTTCCGATATAGTTTTTCCCAGTTTTCTATCCGATCTAATTCAATCATTTTATAATAAGCGGTGTAAGGCACCGTCTTGTCAGGTATCTACTGCCAGACCTGTTTTAGGGAGTCAATAATCCATTAACGTTTAGATTATTTTGATCATACTTTATAAAATAATAAACTTTTGCATCGTCTCGATGGTTTATCGAAGGCATAGACATCTTTTATTCGTTTTGTAACACATGGAAATATGATTTTGGGGGTCTTAGGAGTATTGAAATATATATGTATATAGTCAGCTGTTATTTCGATATCAGCCGACTGAGGGGATCAACTGATCAAATGTATATAAAGAGATATACCGAACCCAATAAAGCCAGTATTCTCAATTTGAAACACGTTAAATATAATATTAAGTATTTTCTAATGAACATCCGTAAGCGTGCAGTTTCTATGATATTTCCCAAAATAAATTAACAAAATGTTGATTTCTCGTTGTTTGAGAAAGAAAAAAAACTGTATCTAAGAAACTAATAGACCCTAAAGCTCTTTTAGAGAAGAATTTGAAATTCGTTAAATGCTTCATAAAGTAGTTACACAGACCATTTTCGTAATAGTAGTTCTTATTACATTGGAGAAAAAAATTGACATATGACTTTTCACGATTTTGGAAAACAAACAATATTGGTTTTAAAAAAACTCCATCTTGGCATTTAAGTGAATTTATTATTGAACATGAAGGTCGAAAATCTATTTTCAAATTTAACCTCGTTAAATAAACTATTAAGTAATTATTAGTAATATTTTAATTACCTTTAATACTTACTTAAAGATTTATAGATAGTAAAATAAAACATTTTGAAAAATCTGCAATATTAAGCATACGGACCCTTACTAAAGTGTTTAACATTTTTATATAAGAATCCACAGACAGAAATTAATTTATCCTTATTGTACATAAAGTTGAATTTTGAGGTATGTTTACTGTACTAATAAGTAGACAAAGTAATCAGCAGTATCTCTTTCCGGACTTGATACAGGCACCGTCATAAAAGGCTAGTTCAAGTCCCGCTGGTTATTAACAAAACAGGGTAACTAGAATCCATCATGATGCCAAAATTCGTTGCTTCTAGTATTTTGTCAATGTTTCTATATGCTGAATGCTCTTGAAATACTAACTTTTTTTCTTAATTCTTCCATCAAAGATGTACACAGTCCAAAGAGTATCCAATACTTCAGAATCACTGTTGGTAGTGAAATAGTTATGAAGGTTTATGCTTTCAACAATTCATATATTATAAAATAAGGAGAACCTGATTAACTCCTGTTTATAAAGATAAGATATTTTTTATTTTATAACAACTATTCGTGGACTAGAATATATTTTTGAATTGTCTAACACCAGTACATTTCCACGTTAAGGCTGGAAAAGCTATTACTTTATCATGGGTCAAGTCCTAAATTCGTCCTGTGAATCTAAGCTTCCACTACTGCTAGAACCCGATTCATTTTTGATGAATAGGATCCTCCTCTATTTCCTCCACCCTCCATAAAGAGTTAAAATATTAATAATTTCACAATTAAAGATAAAAAACAAAGCTCAAAAATCAAACAGCTATGAAGTAACTGAACCTTGATATTATAAAGCAGCCTGAAAAGTTAATTCAGAAATTACAATGTCTACTTCGTAACTTAATAACTAATCTTACATTAAACAGTATTATGAATACCACGATAGTCTCAATTTTATTGACCTAAGTAAAAATTAAAAACACTTGAATGCTCTCTGATTTTAATAAGTGGAACATAATATTCGTTATGGTTTAGTATTCACTAGCTCAGCGAATATAATCAAAATCCAGATAACGAATAGCTTTTTACGATTGGTAGGGATACCATTCTATAAAATATATGAATTATACTTCTAAATGGCAAGATTGTTCAGAAAATACAATATAATTCCCCCAGGAAGTAAGAACCCTTGATATTGGCCTTTATGCATCGATTGCAACCCACATTCCTATTTCAATTTGAACAATTTGATCCGGGAGGAAATGAGAGCGCTAGACGTGGAATGGCACCTAAACACGACAGGTCTCCCCAAGGGAAGAGGAAGAATAGAGAGACTGCAGAGCACCCTTGGTGATCATTTAAAGGTCTATCAGTTGGATAAACGGTTAGAGCCTGACGAAGCGATGACAAAAGCAGTGGCGGCCTATAATCATTCGATACACGCGATAACTGGATTTTCACCCTTCAAAATTCTTTTTGGGCTTCGGGGGCGCCGACGGGATTATAGGGCCACAGCTGGTGGTGGGGGGGAGGTCGTAAGTAACGGCATAGCATTAACCAAAGTATGCCAGAAAGTCAGGGAGAGGATAGTGCGAGAAAAAAACAACCGGGTAGCTCGCCAGAATTCAAACGTTAGAGACGTTAGGGGAGAGATTGAAATCGGGACAACTGTCTACCGCCGGGTGGGGACAAATCGGAGTAAAGAGTTACAGCGGTACGAGGGACCATTCCGGGTGATTGTCAATGTGGTTACAATAGAGAGTGAAAACGGACCCAAAAAAGAGAAGAAAAGTCCACATTGAACAACTGAATTTCCCCACATCGGAAACACCGTAGAACGCTGGAGTATCCTCATCTCCGCGCAAAAACGAAGATAGTATTTTTTATTATTTTTTTTTTATGTTTTGTAATCCTTTAATATTATTGTACGTGTAGAGAACAGGAGTGTGTTGACGAAGTGAAACCAGACGTGCATTTTTAGTTAAAGTTTTATCAACATCTGTAAATAGTTGTAAGAAGTAATGTAGTTATTCTTTTTATTTTTTTTTCTGTATTATATTACTATCTCAGGTTTTGTGTGGAAGTTTATGAGCCTGTTCATAAAATGGTAGGGGGGAGTTACGGGATGGCCAGGCACAATATCAGCCGTAATCCTAACTCCCCTCGTAAACAAACATGCAAAGTGTATATAAGAGGAATTAAAAGGAGTAATAAAGCAGTGTTATTCCAGCAAGCTAGTAAGTCTTTTCAGTGTCCTCTTTTCCTTTTTTTTTATTTTCTTCACTGGACTTCACATAAGTTATATATACACATATATAGATCTTTTTACAATATTTCTCGTTATTTGCCGGACATTCAGGTATAAGGGTGTCGTTATCGGCCATGTTTAAGGGTGTCGCTATCGCTGCGATTTTCACTTGAAAAGATTTATTCAAGTTTATTTGTGTAGTTAGTTATTTAAAATTCTATGATTCGCCCTAAGTTTAATATAAATTTCTATCAGACCTCTACATTTACTAAAGAGAACCACGGTTTTGGAATGATATGATAATTTTATGTAATTATTTTTATAGAACAGCACAAAGGGGTTCTTCCGATATAGTTTTTCCCAGTTTTCTATCCGATCTAATTCAATCATTTTATAATAAGCGGTGTAAGGCACCGTCTTGTCAGGTATCTACTGCCAGACCTGTTTTAGGGAGTCAATAATCCATTAACGTTTAGATTATTTTGATCATACTTTATAAAATAATAAACTTTTGCATCGTCTCGATGGTTTATCGAAGGCATAGACATCTTTTATTCGTTTTGTAACACATGGAAATATGATTTTGGGGGTCTTAGGAGTATTGAAATATATATGTATATAGTCAGCTGTTATTTCGATATCAGCCGACTGAGGGGATCAACTGATCAAATGTATATAAAGAGATATACCGAACCCAATAAAGCCAGTATTTTACTGCAGTTAAGTATGTCACATCTTATTCCCTTTTATCTTTTTTTAGAATTTTGCTTTGGCCGATACTTAAGTGGTGCCAGAACCCGGGGACCTTTAGATACCGGAGTAATTTTTATTTTCAAGATTTTTTTTTTTATCTTCTTATCCATGGTATTAAAGATACAGTTGGCAAAGGAGCTAGGGAAGAAGGAAGGATTTCCGAGAGAGCGCTTGTTTGTGGAAATGGCTCAAGATGTCATAAAAACAAGCGCTAGAGAGGTGGAGACCCTAATAGAAGTAGAAGAGCCAGGGTGGAACCGGATTGAATATGCCAAGAAACATGCCCAATCTTTGAAGGAGGAGAGAACTCGGAGATGGTAGAAGAGTGAGCGCTAGCAACCGATAAAATAGAAGAAGCCTAACTAAACTCAGAAACAATAGCCGGCGGGAGGACCGCAAGTGTCACGGTAGTGGAAAGATTAGGCATTTAGTGGCGCATTGGCCGCGCACGAGATGCTTCGAATGTGGAAATGAGGAGCACATAGCCAAACAGTGCCAATATTAGTACCGAAGAAGGGATTTGGGCCTGGGTGGACCAATGGAAATCAACGCCCAACAGCACGGAGAAGCCACCTTAGGTTGAGCAGATCTTCAGATCAACGGAAGCATCAGGGGCATCAGAGACCAATTATTGGTACAACTTACGGATCCTGAGTGATAGTGGTTCCCAACGTTCCTTAACAGTGGCGGAATGCGCTCACATGTTAAACTTACCACTCATGTGCAACAGACATCATTAGTAGTTTTAATAGCCTACTAATCTCCAAGGTCAAGTTGGAAAACTTGCGTTATAGCTTCCCCACCAGCCCTGAAAGATTTCGTGCCCTAAATCTAGCTGATCCACATTTTCAACAATCATGACCTGCTGATTTTTGTTTGCTGATAGCCCGCGCCTGGGTAATTTAAAACGCGAAGGGGCACCTAGGGTATTCGAAACCATTTTCGTTGGATTTTAATAGGATTAATCAGTGGTAACTTAAGTGACTTATGCCTATACCCAGTATAATCCTTAATAGTACAATCAATCCATGCCCTCAATGTGACGATATCTCGCGGATATTAACTAAATTCTGAGAAATGGAACATATCGTAAGCGTTACAAAAACGTACCCTGTCGATGCTCAATGCGAAGAACATTTTGTGAATTCCTACTCACGCAATGAAGTCGGTCACTTCATCCTGAAAACGCTGTTACAACAGTAGTCCTCGGATACTAAGTGATTCCAGATCCATCTAGCGCTTCAAACATGAGGAGAGAAAACTCAATGTACAGGCCGTTAGTCCAGCAGAAACCAAATTGAATAAAATGTAGGAAAGATTTCATAGATTAATTTCATGATTAGGACATTCTCCGACGCGCTACGGTTTAACCATAATTTTAACCAGTGCTTAGTTTTGTTTTCATTTTTCGGGGGAAGGGGTTGATATATTTTCATTTACGAAAAGTCCTCGCAGATAATACTTTATATTCGATAGTAAGAAGAAAATTCACCCTGATAATCGTGTCCTAATGCAGACCGTTCAAAGCTGGTTGGCGATAGATAAGCACCTTCTCAGACTTGACTTAGGCTCTGCTATTTTATAGATGATCAAAGTCAGTAGATGATTTGTACAACTTAGGATACTAATACAAACATGTTTATCACATAATCTTAATAGAAACCAGTTTAACAGGGACACTCTCCATTCCTCCTTGTAACAATTTTCCTGACTGCGAAATGTGATCCTTTTATTTAGAGTGAATCAAAGAAATCCTAGATATCTACGCGTGAAACTGTGCTGGTAACTCTAATATTAAATATTTTCTCAAACGTTTCAAGGAATTTTTTTTTTTAACTATTAACATTATTACTAAAACAGTACCTAGCCACAATAGTTCTCTTGATTCTTCAAAATATAAACTATTTTACAACAATAACTTTTACATGATACAAATAAATATAAAGAATATGATATAAATGAAAGAAAAATGCCCATTATTGCCAGCACTAACCACGATTGGAACGTTGAACTAAATTAGGAGTTGAGTTAGTCAAAAATCAAGCAATTTAACTCGAGCGATTTGTTGTGTCTGTGTAAATTTAAGTTGATGTCCTTGAAACTAAATTATGAATATGCAAAATTATTAGGGCATGAATATTCCATTTGAAGCCTTACTTCAAACTAAGAATACGCTACTACTAGATCTATGAATACAAACGGTTTTTGTTGTCAGTAAAAAGATGGGCATCAACCTTTCACTTACAGGTGTACAATTAATTTTAATCGATATATATTTTAGATTAGGTAGAAGTGGATATTATCAATAATTTTTAAAAATTAAACCTCTAACTGTTTCCTAATTCCATCTTTCCTTTCGAAATGTAGTAAATCATACACTTCTGTTGTTCAACTGTACTTCTGTACTTTTAATTCATAAATAGTTTAACCAATTCTTTTCTTAAAAAGAGACAACTTAATTTAAGAACCAATGTCAACTTTTTTTTACATATCCAGAAAAACTTGAGACCATAATTCATTTTCATTACTTTAAAAGGTTTAGTAGACGCATGCGCCTGGGAAATAGATTCAAGAATAGAGAGAGACAACGACTGGGGATGGAGTAGAGTGACGTATGCCCACCCTAGAAACAAAATGATACCTTGAAGGAGGTGAAACGTCAGAGGTATCAGAAGCTTCGGGAATATAGGCAGAGAAGAGAGAAGTAAACAAAGTAACGACTCAAGGAGCGGATGGAAGCAAATAGTCCGAAAGAGGTCCTACTAAGAAATTTGAGAAGAGTGACAGAAGAGGGGCGCCCGCACGTTCGTGCACGAAGTGGAGGGAGAACAGCGGTCTGGCTCCGAGTGAGAGACGTGACATATTTGGTGGATACCAGGAGTTGAAATATGATTCTGAGCCAGGAGGCGCTTGGGAAGCTTCGCAACGGAGAGAAAACATAACATAGTTGTAAATGTCAATATCAATTAATCACTATTGGCACCGTAGTGTGGGAGGGAAAGTAGAAATAGACCTGTACAACTAATGAGGGATAGTTTGAAAGTCCACATCATGAAACAATAGGAATATCAGGTTATGTTCAGTTGTCACATATTGACGAAACGAGGAGCACGGATTGCGAGTATCGAGGACACGTAAGCTACTCGAATTGGAAAAAAAAGATTGATATGCCAAAAAGTTCTTGAGAAAAAGCAAATGGTCTCAAATAACCAGGGGGGAAACTGGGGAGAACAGATAATGGAGGAACACGACTATATATTCCTTCAGAACGGTGTAACTGGGAGGTTGCAAGGAACCGCCCCCTAGACCCCTCCCCACTCAATGGACTAAATCAAGTGCAAATGATATCCCCACTCACAGCGAAGCTATACTAAATCCTTAAAATGCCAACGGGCAACACAAAAATTTGTGTATATAAAATTTCCCACTTTAAGAACCTTTCCCTGGTCTTACATTTGTTTTTCTAAAATCACCGAAAATAGTTATAACTTCAACAGAGTCCACCAATCTACCGAAAACATAAGTAGGGTTGGTAAATGAAAGTTGTATGGTGTTTCCACTGCACCACATTTTTTGGTAGATATCATAACATCTACCATAAAATAAATTAAATCAAAACGAGCGTTCACCCAAGGGGTCTAAATTTAAGCGTATTTAACATAGTGAAAATCAAAACAAATTAACAGTAAGTCAACAAGAAAATAAAAAAATAAAATAAAAGAGAAGAGATATCGTTATAAAGGCCAAATTTATTAGTATGAAGCAAGTGGGTGTTGGAACGCAAGAGCGAACAAACAGCTTGTCAATGACACCCACATCATATTTAGTAATAGCATGGGTAATTATTAATTAGTACCGAAAGCTCTATACCCGTGTCACACCTCTGCCACTTCCTATCTATAATCAACAGCAAACTTCAACTGTCCCGCTACAACGTTGTGCTACAGGTATACTGCGTAGAATTCAGATAACTGGAGGAATTAAAAAAAAAATTATTAATTTTAATCTTATATTTGAATCATCTAAGAGGACGCCTTTAATAATGTAAATGACTTTTGGAAGTGTTCTATAAAGTATTAATAGAATACTCTCAACATTTAATATAAACAAATAAAGGCTAAGTAATGAATTAATTCTTGAAGTATTCACATTCTGCCACAGCATAAGTAATACTGATAACTGATTGCATTCATACTAAAAACCAATAACATAAGAATAAAATAAAAACATAAAAAATAAATATATACAAACATAAGGATAAAGAAAATGAAGATAATCGAATTACGGACAAGAAATAATAAATAAATCAAATATAGTAATAATAAAATAATCTCCAGTCCACTCTTGTATACACTATCGAAGGAAGGGCCCTGAGCCCACTCTATTTCCCACGGATGAGAGGTAGAGCAGATCTTTCAGATTCCAGGGCATCCCTCTCACCGTGTCACTGGTAATAGTACAAGAGCCCGTACAAAAAAGGAGGTTATCTCACCCCAATTTTTGAATTCATTAATATAAACTACTTATAGTTAGGAGTCAAAATTGATGAGTCTGCCAATCCAGTTCAGGTGAGTTTGAAAATGGCGGTCGTTCCAAAAAGTAACAAAAACAAAAAATGCAGTTATTTCATACCTCTTGGTTCTTGACTTATATGAAACTAGGTTTGATACTAACACAAAATAAACCTTTCTGTCAAGGTTGTGCTATGCCGCACGTAGTGCAGACGCGTTTCAAAATTTAGATTTTAAATCTCAAAAATGCAGTCATTTCATACCTCTTTGTTTTTGACTCATATGAAACTAAGGTTAGTACTTACAAAGAAAAAACCTCTCTGTCAAGCTAGAGCTGTGTCACATGATGATCTCTTTTTACATAGGAACAACCTACGTCTGGCAGTTTTATCGCTTGACTCTACAGGAACCGATATTAGCAAGCCATACGATCAAGAGGAACGCGTGAGACCAATTTATAAAGGTACAGACATATGAAGGAGTGTGGCACATGGAATAAACTTTTGTATCATACACGGTGGATGGCGGATGATGGAAGTCCAGAACGATGACCACTATTCACGGCAAGCCACGCATCCCCAGATTCTTCAGGCAAATTTCCCGACCTGCCTCCTTCGAAATATTAAGCCTTAGTACATTGCTATGAATTATTTACTCCTACAATTTTCCACTCACATATCCGCTCACGAAGGGTGTGGTATGTATTACTGGAAATAGGCAAAGTAGAAAGTGTGAAAAAAAAACCTTCAAAATTAAATGTGTCTAAACATGTTGATAAGTGTGCTTTCCTACACTCAAATACTTCTAAAAGAACTTGGAACTGTAATTGGTTTTCCCATCAAACAATATTTGTGAGCCATAGACCTAATTTCATAGAATTTTTTTCGGCATTGGGAAAAAGATAGTTTTTACTAGTTGTTATTTTGTTTTAAACTATCCAACAAAAAATATTTCGCCATATCAATACTAAATTGTTTCTTGAAATATTTTTTTTTCAATAAAGCTCAGAAAAAATTAGCTATAATGATCTTGTGATGAGACTATTTCCCATGAAAGTATAAATATCTGAGCAACCTTCTTGTAAGTTTCATTGACGTATTGAGTCGTATCGAGTCAGGCAAAAGTGTCTTCTTGGAAGGTGTAATCAAAATAGAGTTAGAAAAACAAGTAAATTATCTATTAAGAATCATATTAACATTTAATTTATAAATGTTAATAAATAAAATAAAATGATCTTAATGATGGAAAAATTAAGATTTACAAATTTGTAACTGAAAATGTTATATAAAAAAAAAAAAAAAGACATTCTATTGGATTCAGTACCCTGAATAACACAGGGATTCCTGAGAATTTTTTAGAACTGAAGGTTTAAACAATTGAGAGGTTTTTGCCCAAAAACTACAGTTTGCCACAACTGTGCGTGATGAGTATTACAGAAAATGTAGTCTTTTACTTTCCAATTTAAAATTAATAAATTAAGATAACGGAAATCTCCCTTTCTATTTACATATCTAAATTAACAATTTTGACACAATATGTACTATTTTTTCGAAAATTTAGTAGCCTATATCATTTATAAGAAATATAAACTTTTTTCAAGCCTGAGAAATTCTGCAAAACTTCATTTATTCAATCTTTAATACCAGATTTTAGCCTATAAAACTTTGAATAACATGTTCCTTTTAGTCACATCATCCATTGGTTTTATAAGCAGAAAAAATTACAAATGAAAACTTACTCTCAGTTTTTTCACTACTCTGAACAATTCAACTGGCAGAATCTAGAGAGTTTAGCATTTCATGTTCTCGATCATATTAACTTGTATAAACTAAAAATTATCAATTTAGAAGAAAATTGAGCACAGTAAAAAAATAACAATAAAATAGAACACAGAGTAAAATAATTTCAACTTACCGGCTTATATCATAGGTCTTCTTCGGGACAAAAAGAATAAAACGTGATACGTCCAGTTTTTGTAGATAGATTATCTTTATACCTGGGTGATTGCAAATTACTGTCCCCTTGGTCGACATCCTCGCCGGAGGATGGATTTCGGGTGGTAGACTGTGAAGTCATCTGACCATCTCATAAAGATGGTCTAGATGACGGTAAAAATAAAAGGAAAATCATTTTCGTAATTTTATAATATCGAAATTTATAATAGTCTACTGCGTAGATACCGATGGATCCACAAGATATGCGGATATTGTTGCTTTTCCTAAGAAGGGGAAGTTGGCAATCATTCTGGATTCCACCGTGAGATATGAAAATAACGACCTTGACCAGGCAAATAAGGTAGATAGGGAAAAGAAGAAAATCTACGATAAATGTATTTTTTCTCAAATAGAAGTTCCGTGAGGGCTTCGGAAAACGAGACTTCAACGTGAGAGGCCTCTGGTTCGGAGCCCGTGGAACGATTCCCAGCACAACTAGGAGCTTCATGGAGGAGCTCGGGGTCGATGTCCAGGACGTGGCTAGGATGACAGAGAATATAGTACTTGACTCGCTGGGAATCATACACCATCACATGCATGGAAATTAATGAGTGGAGGAGTTATCCAGAGGAGGGATGGCATGCATGCATCGCATATCTTATTTGTTGTTTTATCTATTTCTTTATTATTTTAAATATTTTAATATTTGTTATATAGGGGAATTTGTTGATCAAATGAAATAAGGGTTGTGAAATAGAAGGGAAAGAAAAAAAA
>NW_027104987.1:10100-11379 GCF_000696795.3 Halyomorpha halys | reverse complement strand
AATCTCTCATCCTTAACAATCCCCGATAATCCTCCAAGGCGTCTGAAAAGAAGATGGCTACTAGACCTTCTAATTGAAATTAATGTTTGAAGTACCATCAACTTTACTTCTTTTCCAAGATTGTCAAGTGAAACATCCCTCATATTTACTTATTGTATTTAGTTGTAAATTAAAATAAATGTCAGGGTAACCATTGAGAGGTCTGCTGTCTCCTTACTTTATAAAATCAAACTCGACTTAAAAATTCAAACCCCGTAATTGTGAATACTGACAGCTATCGCTAACCTGTAAAGGGGCATCTACATGTTGGCCAAGCCATGGCGAACTCAGACATGCGCGAGCATGTGGATGGGTGGCATGTACGAGTTGGCCTAAGCTCGTTGCCGATCTGTCGAGAGTCCGTTTTTTGGACACAGATCAAAGGGGTTCGTGAGAGCGCTCCTGTAGCATCTCCGCTATTGTTCTTTGTTTAGTTGCAACTGAGAACTGTTAGGAGGTTAAAGGTGTTTGTTGGTGCTTTTTATAACAAGTTTTATATTTAATCTTATTTATTTATATTTAATTTCCTTTAATTTTCTTCTTTTTTTTTGTAATAAAAATAATATAATCCCAGTGCAATGGCTGAAACTACTTATGCGTCCGCCATGCTTGCCTCTATATAATAACACTGACATGTGGATGGTCTTAGCTTTAAAACTTTAAAGCTTTAAAACTTTAAAGCTTAACTTTAAAGCTTTAAAACTTCATTGTATTGTAGTGAGTGGTAAATTATTGGTTCCCGAAAACACGTAGATTTCGGACTTCACCTCTCGTAGATCGTGGCAATCACTGATATAAATTAGAACTAGTGACTGAGATAGGAATAATTGCATCATAAATCATTAATTTGAATATTTAATATAATAAAAGCAGAAATTCTTTTGGTCCTATAACCTCAACAAATATTTTGACCTCTCTGACTTTTCGGCCCTTTGGCCGATTCAGGAGATAACCTATAATTTTCATATTATAAACATATAATTCAACTCGCACACAACACACTAATATTTCTTTCAACATACCATAATATTTCATTGATTTTCGCCTCATTAAAATAGTTTATTACAATGCTGACTAATTTCCCACGTCAACAATCTTTAAAACAAAAATATTTATCAAATAAACAGTTTCCTTTAAAATTTGTATAAAAAAGCTATCTACTTACAAAAATATAGACTTTTGATGCATTCATGTTAATTTTATAACACTTTTCTTATTGTTATTAATCGTATTACAGTGA
>NW_027104987.1:8134-9564 GCF_000696795.3 Halyomorpha halys | reverse complement strand
TTAGGAGGTTAAAGGTGTTTGTTGGTGCTTTTTATAATAAGTTTTATATTTAATCTTATTTATTTATATTTAATTTCTTTTCATTTTCTTTTTTTTTTTGTAATAAAAATAAAATGATCCCAGAGCAATGGCTGAAACCATTTATACGTCCGCCATGCTTGCATCTCTGAATAACACTGACATGTGGATGGTCCGCTCTTTGTTTACCGAGCATTTGTACAAGCCTCAGATTCGTGGTGAGCGGCTAACATATGGATCCTCCTTAACGGGCTCTTTTAACACCGGCCGAAATTCGTCACTGCCCGGTCTACTGGTAATGCTGTCGATCATGGGACCTAATGGTAGTTGGTTCTCATAAATATAATTTAAGCTTTAAAACTTCATTGTATTGTAGTGAGTGTTCAATTATTGGTTCCCGAAAACAAATGGATTTCGGCCTTCACCTCCCGTAGATCGTGGCAATCACTGATATAAATTAGAACTAGTGACTGAGATAGGAATATTTGCATCATAAATCATTTTTTTAAATATTTAATATAATAAAAACACAAATTCTTTTGGTCCTATAAGCTCAACAAATATTTTGACCTCTCTGACTTTTCGGCCCTTTGGTCGATTCAGGAGACAACTTAAAGGGGCCGCTACATGTTGGCCAAGCCATGGCGAACTCAGACATGCGCGAGCATGTGGATGAGTGGCTTGTACGAGTTGGCCTAAGCTCGTTGCCGATCTGTCGAGAGTCCGTTTTTTGGACACAGATCAAAGGGGTTCGTGAGAGCGCTTCTGTAGCATCTCCACCATTGTTCTTTGACTAGTTGCAACTGAGCGCTGTCAGGAGGTTAAAGGTGTTTGTTGTTACTGTTTATAATAAGTTTTATATTTAATCTTATTTATTTATATTTAATTTCCTTCCTTTTCCATTTTTTTGTAATAAAATTAATATAATCCCAGTGCAATAGCTGAAATCTCTCGTACGTCCGCCATGCTTGCCTCTCTGAATAACACTGATATGTGGATGGCCCGCTCTTTGTTTACCGAGCATTTGTACAAGCCTCCGATTCTTGGCGAGCGGCCAACATTTGGCTTAAAATTTTCATATTATAAACATATAATTCAACTCGCACATAACACACTAATAGTTCTTTCAACATACATTATAATTGATTTTCCCCTCATTAAAATAGTAATTATCTATAATAACTAAATGCTGACTAATTTCCCACGTCAACAATCTTTAAAACTAAAATAGTTATTAAATTAATAGTTTCCTTTAAAATTTGTATAAAATAGCTATCTACTTACAGAAATATAGACTCTTGATGCATTCATGTTAACTTTATAACACTTTTCTTATTGTTATTAATCGTATTACAGTGAAGGTTAAACTTAAACCTGAAAGACGGTATTTCGGTCTTCACCTCCCGCAGTTC
>NW_027104987.1:6362-8084 GCF_000696795.3 Halyomorpha halys | reverse complement strand
TTTTTTTACATATTTTTTTTATTTTTTACACGAAATTTTTATTTATACATATTTTATAGCTTCGATATACATACTTAACAAGATACTTAACAATTTTAGACTAATTTTATTTTACACATTACATCCTTATGCATTTTGTTTACATATCTCTATTATTATAGAGATATGTAAACAAATCTTTTAATCTTATCTTTTAAATCTTTTAATCCACATTTTCCACTTTAATTTCCATATTTTTTTAATGTTTCATATTTATTATATATTCTGGTCCATATTTCCCTCTTCGCTTTTTTTTAATTCAAACGAAATTTTATGAAAATTAGAAAAAAATTTTCATTGCTACATTTCTGGCACGCATTACACTACTTTCACCTTGTATAAAAATTATTCTAAGGGTTCTTGAGTTAAAAATAGCGAATAATCCTTTGTTTCTGATATGAATTGAACAGCTTAACGAATGATAACGAAGCTGTGCGATGGGAAGAGATCGGCTTTTTCCGATTCGTACTCCTGTTTCTATTTTTCCTCTTTTTTTTTTCTTTAATTATTTATCGAATTCTTTAATGAATTGTCGATTGTTTATAATTGGTACCAATGGGAACTGGTTACTTTGTAAAAATACAATATTAGGAATGTTTATGAGCCGAGCTTAAGACAACCCACAACAGAGGAGAAAAGTCGAGAAGACGAGTTTATTTTTCTAATATTTTATAGCTTCGTTAGAGCCACATACAATAGTCCATGAGTAAATATTTTTTCCTTCAAAGCTACACATAAACATAAAAAAGAAATTGTTATTGATCGATTGAACGATGAAGGTTAATAATCGACTCACACACACAAACATAAACATATAGGTATATATTGCTATGATCTGTCTTAAAATTTAGTCGGGATGCCAGGATAATCGCTGACGGTAATTATCCATAATAATTAATTAATTTATATTGAGTCCTGTAAAACTATTATTATAATTGGACTCTTTTTCAAAGGCCTATTTTGTGTTTACCAGTTACCTTCATATTCATATACCTTTATTGTTATCATTCAAAATATATAATATAATAAGGGATGGTATTGGGTAATATAATAGTATATAAACTATATCTAGTAACAAAACATTTATTATATGATTGCTAAAAAATGAATTTATAAAGTGATTGACTAATTGAAAAGATCCAGATTATTGATTTGTCATAAAATTTTGTTTACATTACGGATTGTCACCTAATTTATCTAAATAGCTTCTGATTTGAATGATTGATGTCTTGAGGTGTAGTAACATGGGTGTCGTCTCAGCCGTGGAGTTCCATTTCTGAAGAGCCCTTCTCAGGACCTCTTCTCTAGCCCGTCTTCTTACTTCTGTCTTTTGTACTCTGTGTTCCGTATTCTCTTTACTTCTGCCCTTACCTGTTCCAAAAATGGGCGTCGCCTTTTTGAAATCTTATATGTAGCTCTATATGTAGCTTTTCCTCATTGGCTATTATTAGCCACGCCCATGAAGAATACGTTACAAGAGCTCTAAGTGTTTGATACAGGTGTTGCTTACAGCTATAATTTACCTGCCTAAGGACAAAGCCAGCAAGCAATACCTCTTTTTAATAGATTTGCTCAGCAAAGTCCATTCCACCTGTCCCGTCCCATTAACCACCTGCGAAGTGCCCTTTGTGAACAGGCATCATACCCGGCACAGGTATGCCAAGACACATGTCAAAGACTTTT
>NW_027104987.1:5781-6312 GCF_000696795.3 Halyomorpha halys | reverse complement strand
CAGCAATTCACTTATCTAAATTTATAAGGTCTGGAAGAATAATGACGCAAACTTTGTACAATTTACTTTATCGTCATAGTGGGCTTAAAAATCTAAAAATTAGAAAAAATATTTCATTGCTACATTTCTGGCACGCATTACACTACTTTCACCTTGTATAAAAATTATTCTAAGGGTTCTTGAGTTAAAAATAGCGAATAATCCTTTGTTTCTGATATGAATTGAACAGCTTAACGAATGATAACGAAGCTGTGCGATGGGAAGAGATCGGCTTTTTCCGATTCGTACTCCTGTTTCTATTTTTCCTCTTTTTTTTTTCTTAAATTATTTATCGAATTCTTTAATGAATTGTCGATTGTCTATAATTGCTACCAATGGGAACTGGTCATTTAGTAAAAATATAATATTAGGAATGTTTATGAGCTGAGCTTAAGATAACCCACAACAGAGGAGAAAAGTCGAAAAGACGAGTTTAGTTTTCTAATATTTTATTGCTTCGTTAGATATCTTTATTAGAGCCACATACAATAG
>NW_027104987.1:4936-5111 GCF_000696795.3 Halyomorpha halys | reverse complement strand
TTTATAACACTTTTCTTATTGTTATTAATCGTATTACAGTGAAGGTTAAACTTAAACCTGAAAGACGGTATTTCGGTCTTCACCTCCCGCAGTTCGCGACAATTACAGATCAGAACTGGAACTACAGACCGAGATAAGATTAACTTACCTCACATAATCATTTAACTGAATATTA
>NW_027104987.1:3683-4712 GCF_000696795.3 Halyomorpha halys | reverse complement strand
GAGCTTAAGACAACCCACAACAGAGGAGAAAAGTCGAAAAGACGAGTTTAGTTTTCTAATATTTTATTGCTTCGTTAGATATCTTTATTAGAGCCACATACAATAGTCCCTGAGTCAATATTGTTTCCTTCAATGCTACACATAAACAAATATATAAACATACAGGTATATATTGCTATGATCTGTCTTAAAATTTAGTCGGGATGCCAGGATAATTGCTGATGGTAATTATCCAAACATAAGTTAATAAATTAATTTGTATTGAGTTCTGCAAAACGATTATTATAATTGGATTCTTTTCCAATGGCCTATTTTGTTTTTAGCAGTTACCAGTTGGATGCCTTTATATTTATATACCTTTATTTTTATCATTGAAAATATATAATATAATAAGGGATGGTATTGGTTAATATAATAGTATATATACTATATCTAGTAACAAAACATTTATTATATAATTGCCATAAAATGAATGAATAATTGAAAATATACAGATAATTGGTTTGCCATAAAATATTGTTTACATTATGAATTTTTACCTAATGTATCTAAATAGCTTCTGATTTGGATTCATGATGATTCATGTCGTAGGGTTCCATTTATGAAGAGCCCTTCTCAGGACCTCTTCTCTAGCCCGTCTTCTTACTTCTGTCTTCTGTACTCTGTGTTCCGTATTCTCTTTACTTCTCTCCTTACTTGTTCCAAAAATGGCCGTCGCCTTTTTGAAATCTTATTTCCTCATTGGCTATTATTAGTCACGCCCATGAAGAATACTTTACAAGAGCTCTAAGTGTTTGATACAGGTGTTGTTTACAGCTATAATTTACCTGCCTACCAACAAAGCCAGCAAGCAATACCTCTTTTTAATAGATTTGCTCAGCAAAGTCCAATCTACCTGTCCCATTAACCACCTGCGAAGTCCCCTTTGTAGACAGGTATTATACCCGGCACAGGTATGCCAAGACATATGTCAAAGACTTTTCTAATATTAATAATTGTTAATACCTCGATACATATCAAAATTATTTA
>NW_027104987.1:1159-3633 GCF_000696795.3 Halyomorpha halys | reverse complement strand
TCTGATCTAAGTTAAATTGGAGTGTTACAGAAACTACCCATTGGTAGAACTCTAATGACATTTTACATTAGCTGGTCTCGTGGCTATCTTCTTTTCAAGCGCCTCGGAGGATTGTCAGGAATGGAAGAGGATGCAAGATTAGAAACTAGGGGGTTTGAGTAGTTAGAGAGTTTATAATGGAAGGAGTGATATCTGGTTCGGGCTAGATTGGTTTCATAGGGAACATTAAAGTCCTTATGTATGCTTTTATTTGTGTCAAAGTAAGGAGCATTGAGGATTTTACGAAGGATTTTGGATTGTAAGGATTGAATACGAGAGGAATTCGAAAGTTTAGTGGAGCCCCAAAGTTCAACTCCATATGTCCAAATTGGCCTTATTACAATCATGTAGATCAGTCTTTTGTAATGTGTTGGATTTAGACCGTTTGTCTAGTAAGTGCTGTAATAGTTGAATTCAACGTGTAGTTTCCTGTCTTTTCAATCTGGTGTGAGGATTCCAGGTTAATCGCATGTCCAAATGTAGTCTAAGGTAGTGGATCTGTTCGACAGGGGTATGAGTAACATCATTAAATGAAACTGTAGGGCAGTCAGTAGGTTTACGACGAAGGGTAAAATTGATTTGATGGGATTTGTTGGAATTTATCTTAATTCTCCAATTACGACACCAATCTTCGAGGGCTGTGATATGGGATTGGAGATTTTGAGATACAATTAATGGGTTATTATTAACAGCGAGGACACATGTGTCATCGGCATACGTGGTGACGATTGGTTGGAATGTCAACTGTATAGACGGTTTGTAAAGCAGTCCCTGGTGCCAGACTCGATCAAAATCCTATTCTACATCGAAAAAGACTTCAGTACATTCCAGTACATTCCGCGATCCAAAGAAGAGACTACGTCCATTACACGATGACATTGCTGGATAGTAGAGACAGTTGATTTGAAAAAGGAAACTAATGATAAAATAAAAATAATATATAAACTGTCAAAAATTTAGTTACAAAATAAATGAATGTATGAAGATATAACTGAGGGACTAGGTATATCTAAATAATAAATACAGCTAGGGTTATTAGGAATATAATGAAACCGAACTCGATAAAGTGGAGAAAAGAAGAATTACAGGCAGTTATTTGATCAATAAAAATCAGTTATTAATATTCAAAAACAATCAAAGTACCCATTAAAAGATTTCTTTTTTAGTTTTCTTTGTGACTGGTATATTTATTAGTTGTTCAGGAAGACGATTGAACGAATATATTACTAGGTATTAAGTTTAAGATTAACGGCTTAAAAAAAAGTTATTGTTTTAAGTCGATAAAATTTGTGTTTTAAAAAGTTTTTATAAGCATTTAAAAAGAATGAACTTACAAAGAAAGTTTTTTTTCCAATATCCAGAATTATATATTTTTTTAGATGAAGGTGAGTTATAGAAGTTTAATCATTTCTTTTTTTATTTTTATTTCGTTTTTGATTTTGATTTTTTCGTGCAAAATACCTAATATTTTATTTTTCTGTAGCAATCACTTTTCAAAATTTGTAATATTTTTTTTATTCACGCCGTTTTCCAATTTCAGACGCTTTTTAAATATTGGTCGATTAAACTATATTAAGTCTCTTCTTCTCGTTTTAAGCAAATAATTCGAAAGTGATATAGGGCCGTCGCTGCGTGAGGGTCTTATTGGGGCGGGTCCGGCAGGGAAGGATTGTCTTTATTTCTGTTTGTCGTGAGATTGTCATCGACCAACCTACTCGCTATAATTGTCTGTTTGATAATTCAGATAATTAAGGCTACCACGGAAGATGGGAGAGGAGGGTCTCACGCCGTTTTCCAGTTTCAGGTGCTTTATTGGAATAGGCAGGGTGTACGACAGAACTTATACAAAAAACTTATCATTTAAATTTTCTTCTTAGATGATCATACACTTTTTTTTCTTTTGAACGTATTAAGTCTATATCTATTCACTTCATATTTTCTTTAAGAAGACGTTTTAAATTTATATCATAGGTGGATCGCTGTAGAAAAAAAGATGAATTATTCTAAAGAATTCGTTCATAATTTACAATAAAGCTATAATAGGATGATTGCCCGCACGCGAGGCGAGATTGAAGAAATTTTTTTGTTTGTAATAACGTCCAACTGACCTCATTTTCTCGCTTAATAACTTGGCTCTGAATCCCTCTAAATATTAATTTTTATCACTAGTTTTAAATTTCGAAAGATCTCAAATAGAAAAAAACAATCATCAATTACTTAATTGAAAATTGACGTAATTGAAAAATTACGTAATTGAAAAAAAAGTGAAATTAGGCTTTGGATGTAGCTCGGATATATTTTTACAAATAATATTGTTAGGATTCTTCTTTTTTTTTTCTTCAGCAATTCACTTATCTAAATTTATAAGGTCTGGAAGAATAATGACGCAAACTTTGTACAATTTACTTTATCGTCATAGTGGGCTTAAAAATCTA
>NW_027104987.1:0-375 GCF_000696795.3 Halyomorpha halys | reverse complement strand
AACGGCTTTAAAAAAAAGTTATTGTTTTAAGTCGATAAAATTGGTGTTTTAAAAAGTTTTTATAAGCATTTAAAAAGAATGAACTTACAAAGAAACATTTTTTTCCAGTATCCAGAATTATATATTTTTTTTAGGTGAAGGTGAGTTATAAAAGTTTAATCATTCCTTTTTTATTTTTATTTCGTTTAGATTTTTAATTTTTCGTGAAAAATATCTAATATTTTATATTTTCTATAACAATCATTTTTAAAAATTTGTAATATTTTTTTTATTCACGCCGTTGTCCAATTTCAGACGCTTTTTAAATATTGCTCGATTAAACTATATTAAGTCTCTTCTTCTCGTTTTAAGCAAATAATTCGAAAGTGATATAGG
>NW_027104986.1:0-5367 GCF_000696795.3 Halyomorpha halys | reverse complement strand
CGAGGGAAGCGGCTATAGGACGAGGAAGTGACCGCGACAGCGAGACTTCCAACAGTCAACAGATAAGCACATTTAATTAGTCTATGAGACCCCACTTTCTTATATTACTATAAATAATGAAATTAAATTAAAAACCTAACACACTAATATTATTTGCCCCTCCAGGGATTAATACCATATAAATTAAATAGAAAATATAAATGCATGTTGTTAAGAGCAGAAAGTGTCTCACAATTTTTAGCCCCCTTTTTCCAAACATTAATTACAAGCATAAAATTACACTCGGGACACCTGCAGTAAAGCACGGGCAGGTCCCGATGTAACACCAGCCAATCCGCATAACTCATCCATACGCTTGCGGATGCGCGAATTTCCCATTGTTTGGCAAACGTGTAGAAGTACCTTTGGATTCCCGGCAAGTGGCAAACGTAATAAATAGCTATTTTATGGCAAATGCAAAATATAATTTTTCACCTTTTCCGATATTTAGATTTTTAAAATAGAAATCACAAAAATGGCTATAACCCACCAATCTACACGTTACTTCGGGTTGTATGTAGACAGAGATGGGAAAATCTAATAGCTAAAGTTGTCATGGATACTACGCTTGTTTGTGAATGAACCATTGATAAGTAAATATCGTGTCCATGACAATTTTAGTCATTAGTTTCAACTATAGCTAATTTTTGCCCAACTGTATTTAGGGTATTAAGTGAAAGTTGTATGTAGTGAGCACAGCACCCGATATTTTTAAGAATTGAAATATTTTAGGAGGTGTTGATGGTTGACCAGATTAATGTGTGGGGGAGGGAGGGTATTTCAGGTCGAAATGTCGGCACGAATAAATAATTTTTTGTTTATTTGCTTCGCACTTCCCGACCATCTTGTCCATATAAAATATTTAATAGTTATTGAAAAAAAAAACATAATGTATTCTATATATGTATGTATAGTTGACCGTAAAAATTTATATATATAACTATTTTAAATAATTGTATAAACTATTTGTTCTTTTTTTGACCGCAACACTGACCATCTTCTTATGTATAATGTATTGTACCTTGGATTATTAGAGTCTTGCGCCTGTAAGCTAGATAATATGTATTAAAAACACATAATTTAAATGTGCATTTCAAAGTATTAGAAATGTGTATTTCCTTTTATTTCCAAACAATAATAAAACTGTATTCATCATAATCAATCTTGAACAGCATAAAGTAGTGTGAGGAGGAAGTTTATAGAGCCCTCTCCAACTCTGCCAATCTTCTGCAAGGCACCATTGAAGTCCTCTTATCAAAAGTTGCTTTTTACCTCATTTTCCCTTTTCCTTCTAGGCCATCCTCTTCCTCTCTTACCCTCTTCTTTGAATCGGTAGGCCTCGCTAGCTATCTTCTCGGTTCCATTCGCAGATATCCCAGCCATCTCAGTCGATTTTCTTCTATCACATAATTGGCCGGCTTAATATTGAGGTTCGACTTGATGATTCCATCTCTCGCCTGTTTAGAAAACCTCTCCTAACTGCTTCAAACAGTGTGCTCGCTCTGCCACCTCTAAATCGATATATCTATTTTCATTAAGGTGTGCGCCCAGGTATTTGAAGTTTTCTACTTGTTCTACTAATATTGTTTTATAATATTTAATTGCATTTAAAATAATTATGAATTTATTTCTGGAAGCAATGTACCTTTTATTTATATAAGGTTTTCTAATTTACAGAACATAAACCGAGTTTGTAACAGGAACTTTATAGGCGGCTTTAGTGATAATTAAGGGGTTTGAGACCACAGATGGGAGATTAGATTTAAGTAAATAATTTATTTTTAATGGATATTATAAATAGAGGTGAGAAGAACATAATGAAAACAAAAAATGTTGAAAGACACCTCCCTTATGTTTGGATTTGGACGTTTATCACTTGGCGCAAATCCAAGACTTGTACAAATACTTCCTAAACAATTGAAGTAATAAATGTTGAAACGTCCACTCACTTATGTGGTTTTGTCGATTAATAGATTAAATTTACACTATTTTCATAATAAAAAAGAATAACACAAAGATAGACGAAATGAAAAGAAAATATCAGCAGATTATATTCTCCGGCTCTGACTTTGACTTCTGTCAAAACAGCACTGACGAAGCCCTGCAACGTGGAGCGAAACGTTGGCTCAATTAAAATAGTTATTACTATTTGAGTTGTTTTTTTTACCGCACTCGGACCAAATTCCATTTATCAGTAAGTGGTAGATGATACAAATCGTAGAAATAGTACAACATAACCTATAAATTCAACTTTTATTCTTGACTTTTTTTCAGATATTTGTTTATTTAATTATAGTGATATATTTGTGCTATGTTAATATACTGCTGAAGTTAATTAACAAGATTTGAAACGAGGTATTCATACCAAATCTAGAATTTTAAAGTATACCGTTGTTGGAAGATAAAGGTTCCAGAATATTATAAATACTATTTATTGTTAACTAACGTTTCGCCCCATTTTTCAGGGTTTCGTCAGAGCTGTCTTGATTGTAACAAGGATGACAAGTCAGTTGTTGGTTGGAAGCGTTGGATAACAATAAATAGTTTTCTTCATATATAAGAAGGTGGTCAGGGTTACGGTCAAAAAAAGAACAAATAGTTTATAACTATTTTAATGTCCGACGTTTCGCCCCACTTTGCAGGGCTTCATCAAAGCTAAAAAGATACAAAAAATAAAACTGACAATATTACAACAATAAGGTAATTTAAGCTAGGATAAATATTATGTAAAAATAAAGTGATAAGAAATTACATATAAATAAAAGGAAGGAAGACATATAAAATAGCATTGATATAAAATAAACAACGATAAGAATAAAAAATAAGTAACAATAGTATGAGTAAATTTTTTTTTTTAAATATGTAAAATATACAGTTAAGAAAGTACAGGAGACGTACATAAAACAAAATCAATACGGAAAAGAAGAAGAAAGTAGAGATTAAATAATAGCTGCGATAACAGATGTTTATTATCACTCAAATTAAAGCTAGTTTAATGTAATATAAACTATAATAACGTCTATCTTTGTAAGAATAAGTAGTTTTTATGATATTTGACCAAACAAATTCACAAAATGCTGATTTCTAGTTATTGGGACAGGCTTTTAGGATTTAGGAAAGTAATAGATGTACAGGTGTCTACCATCACTCAAATTAAACTTAGTTAAATGTACTATAAAGTAGTTTATTACACTATCTTCGTAGAGAAAGTAGTTTTTATGATAATCACATGGGCGTAGGCAGGGAGGAACCGGGCCCCCCCCTACATTTTTGGGAACCAAGAAAAAAAAGAATGAAAATAGTTAATTTATTCGATACATGGTTTCTTTCTGTAAACATGCTATGATTAGGAAGGCAATGGCTGGGAAAGATGGAGGCGTCCAAAAAATCGTCAGAAATAAAAAGTGCAAAACTCATATTTTCATTGTATGTACTTGCCATTGGTTAACTATTTGAATTCAGTCCTTTCATTTTCAATAATTTATTTTCATTACTGATAATAAAAAGTTTATGAAGGAGAATTAAAATAATGGGGTGTTTCTTGGAATGGGGAATTACATATCTATCTTTTACCCAAGTTTCATTATGGGGTATATATATGTGTTAATGAATAATGGGGTAATAGGCCTGCCGCCCCCCTCCCTTTGGCAAAGTCCTACCTAGGCCCATCATATGAATATGAATTTTTTTTCCAAATAACTTTAAATCAAAAACTTTTAGCAAATATCATGAAAAATGAAATGAAAATAAGAAGTTGCAGTCACTGATTTATTTATTTTAATTTTATTTTTTTTGTGTTATGACAGTATTAAGATGGAATTAAATTATACTAGTTGTATAAATTGTTTTTATGACCCTTGCGATGGATGCAATTATATGTCATTTTGTTTTTCTCGCTCTTCATATTTTTCTAGTTTTGTCTGTTGATGTTACTTCTGATGTAAATTTAAATTAAAACCAAAAGAAATGTATAATTTACAAAAGACCAAATATATTTAAGAGAGAGGGATGACTGTACTAACTAGAAAAATGCTTCCAAGCTATTACATCTCAAAGATTTTCCTTTAAGTTCAGGATTATTGAATTAAAAATATCATGAAAACTACTACCCCTACGAAGACAAACATCAAAATCTACATTATAGTAAATTAATTAATTTGACAGCAAACCTGAACATCCTCTTCATATTTTGAATTAGGTTTAATTTGAATCCTAATAGACATTTGTGACGAATGGTTTTTGATATATATATTTCTCATAATAAATTCACTAGCTACTAGTTTTTCAGTTTATTTTTTATGAAATATTACTTTTTAAAAAGCTATATCTCGGGAACTATTGAATGATTATAGCTCTACTGTGGCTCATATGTTAGTAAATTTACTCTTCTTTTCTTTAAATTATGTTCTCTTAGGTTTCTTAATACTGTTTTCAATATATAGAGCTCCAAATGAAAATTTAATTTTTTTAAACATTTTGAAACAGCCACCATTTTTTATTCCATCTACCTATACTTGGCAGACTCATCAGTTTTGGCTAGTGATTATACCGAGTTTTCATCAAAGTTATCAAAAATTGGGGTGAAATAACTGCCCTTTTCTTCTCTTCAGCTCTTGTACTAACTATATTTAGAGTCATCAAAAATAAAAATCCGCAGAGCAGTTCCCTCATTCATCCCATACCTACAGATTATAATAAATAAATAAACATTTTATTTACCCTATTTGTTGCCAAGTAATTTAATAGGATAATTTCAGTTTTTAACTATTGCAATGTTTAAATGATTACGAGAAGATGGTTGGGGGTGCGGTCAAAGAGAAACACAAATAAGTTGGTGTAACCTATTTTGTTGTGCCAACGTTGCCAAAGTATAGAAAATAAAAAAGAAAGTATAAACAGAATAACATGAAATGAATAATTTAAAAAAATAGAATTCATAAAATGAAGTGATGAGAGAAACGGGAAATAAAATGTATAAATTGGTAATTGAAAAAGTGGGTAAAATAACATAATTAAGGAAATTAAATAAAAATGAAGTTATATAATGCAAATAAGTATGAACATATTAGTTATTAATAATTTAAAAGTTAAAATATGGAAAGAAAAAGAAAATTGAGAGGAAGAAAATATATGTAACAATGATAATTGATAAAGAGGCAAAATATAAGTAAAGTATACCATAAGAAATGAATAGAAAAAAATTTTTTTTTTTGAAAACACCAATAATAATATAGAGAACATAACTTATAACGTGGGTAAGGAAAATGGATAAAAGTGGAGAAAAGAAGGGGTGGTAAAAAAAATATTACTTTTATTTATTATTATATT
>NW_027104985.1:3147-4288 GCF_000696795.3 Halyomorpha halys | reverse complement strand
ATTAAGAATTAATGGGTTAGGATGGTTAAGGAGTTTGGAATAAAAAGACGCATATCTGTTTTGGGTAAAATCTGCAACGAATGGGATGTTAAGGTAATAATCTAATATATAAAAATGAATATTTGTTCATACTTAATATATATATAGACCAGCCAGAATTTTGGGTAAAAAAATTATTTACAAGATTAAGCATTTTTGGAGCGTAGCTCAGAATGTATACATTTTTTAATGATTATTATATGTTAGTCGATTATGTCAGTCGATTTGTCTCTTTCTAAAGAATAAGAAAAACATATAACTGCTGCTATTAAATGATTTTTTATTAACTAAAAATAAAAAAAAAAGTTATAAGGATTTCAGTAAAGTAATTTCTTTTTAGGAAAAAGCAAAAAGACTTACGAACTGCCTACGTACAAACAACCATTAAATCATTATATAAACGGTTTCACGACGCACTTCCAATACACACTAACCCTCTAATTCAAGGACTATCAACACTAGACTTAGCAGATACGAGACGACGTTTACGAAGGAGCTGGAATAGGGGCCTCTTAAATTGATTTTTAAATTTCAATTTTAATGGAGAGGCATCATTGGATGACCTTAACCTTCATGACTTTTTTTTTTTTATTATTATTATTATTCTTTCTTTATTTTTTTCTCTCTCTCTACATCTCATTCGCTGGTTGTAAAAATACTTTTGCAGTTGTGAATAAAAAAAAAAAAAAAAAAAAAAAAAAAAAAAAAAAAAAAAAAGAAAAAAGCAAATCATATTTGTTTTAGCATCATTATTTGAAATTGTTCACCTTGATTTATTTTTATTACTTTTATTGAATTTTATTTTTATTACAGCGATCATTGCTCATAAAATCGTTCAGAACATTCCTACATTAGTGTTATTATACTAATAATAATCATTGTTTAAATAAAATAAATTGCATCCAATTTCAGTCTCAAAAGATTCAGTTAGTCAGAAGTCAGACGTTTCGACCAATTCGGCCATCCCCAAGGACAATTTATCACAAACAGTTTTTATTATACTTATGATTTTTAGCAATTTTAAACAAATAACAATATTATTAATAAATAATCTTACATAAATAACTCAAATACTATCAATTCTGTTGTGATAAATGTCTAT
>NW_027104985.1:0-1597 GCF_000696795.3 Halyomorpha halys | reverse complement strand
GGGTGCGGTCAATGAAAAACACAAATAAGTACGATTAACTTATTTGTGTTTTTCATTGACTGCACCCCCAACCATCTTCTCCTCATTCATCATCCACGGTCAACTATCTCTCATAATTATATATTTTGTACCAAAGAATATATTGCAAGCTATTGAGGATAACTGGCAGAATGAAAATATATGCGAGTTCAACGCCGAAATTAGGAAAAGAAACTGACGGCATCCAAAGAAAGGTCACTAAAATTCTAGAAAGAACATTTCTAAAAACTCCTTGAACCAGTAAGACGGAATGAAGAGGAGATGGATTTTGCTGAAGACTTCGACCCTCAAGAGGTGGGAAAACCGGCTATTCTCGATGTTGAAATAGCTATCGAACATAAAGAAGGATGGATCCCTGGAATAGACAGCATACCATCGGAGCTATTGGAGGATGGTGAATAAACTCTAAGAGCCAAGCTATTAAAACGAAACCAAAAAAATATAGGAGGAGGTAAAGATTCCAAAGGTCTGGAACACAAGCTTGATATGTTCTATCGTAAAGAAGGGCTCCATGTATGAGTGTGCAATTACAGAGGCATACTGATCCTTCCAGTGGCTTGCAAGATCATGATACTCTGTTAAATCGGATATCTCGGTATTACGAGAATGTAATAAGCGACCACCAAGCAGGGTCAAGGAGAGGAAAGAGATACTTCTTCCTAAAATAGATACTCAAAAAATGATGGGAGATAATCAGGATATATTTGTCAATTTCAAAGCAGCCTATAACTCCTTAGAAAGAAACTGAAGGTGCCTATAATCCTCTGGAAGTTGATAAGAATGACAAAAGGGTGTTCAAATGATCCTAGATACAGAGTTCTAATACAAGAAGTATCTGATGCCTTTGAAGTTAAAATATGTATGAGACAAGAAGGACTCTCCAATGCTACCTAATTCTAGAAACAGTGATTAGAAGAATATCATGTAAAAATGCTGGAGGTTAACGTCGAAATGAAACATATTGTCTCTAATTAATCACATTGAATGAATGTATATTGAAAAAAACCTTGATTTATGTTTTAAAATCATAGTTAAAAGAAAGAAAGGACTAACAACATCCACCCTTAGAGTAAATTTGTATATTTTTTTAAAAATTAAAATGAGATGTAGTTAATAACTCTAATGAGGTGTGTAGATTCGAAACCAGCTCCGACTAAATTCAGAAAATTTTTATAAAAGCGAAAAAGCTTCATTCATGATTATTTCACGGTAGTTTCACTACTTCAGTTATTTTAGTTTTCCGGGAATTTAAATTTTAAATTTAGCAGGCTTTGAACCAAAATGGGTGATTAATTACCATTTTCAATGTAGTACACGGAATAATGATGTTGAAAAAAATCAGAGATACAGTTTTAATTAGTGAAAATAAGATACCAATTTTTTTCTTTGTGAAATTTCAAGGGAAAAGAAAAAAACAAGGTCAGTTCTTTAGAATTTTAATTGAAAAATCAAAATTTAAAAAAAACAAACTTGAATTTGAATAAAAATAAAATTAATTAAAATACTCATTAAAAAAAAGAGAATAATTATTGTTGAGGAACTTTTTTTTTTTTTTTTT
>NW_027104984.1:3811-5658 GCF_000696795.3 Halyomorpha halys | reverse complement strand
ACCTTTGTAGTTAGCAGGATGACCTTCTTTCCCACAGAGTACGCATTTAGCTGGAGTCTCTCGTGTCTTCTGACAGGTATCAGATGGATGTGAGCCAGCACATTTAACGCTTCTTGCTTGATGGTGGCAGTAGGCTTTTGTGTGGCCAAGATTCTGACACTTACTGCACTGGACAATTTCAGCCCTGTGTCGGGGTTCCTCAAAATACGAAATTTAAAAAAATAAAATAAAATAACTTAAATAATAAATTGGAGAAAAAAAAAATTAAACAACAGAATATGTCAAATAAAAAAAGGAAAGAAAAGAGATAAAACAAAACCATATGTAATCTCATAAATCATGGGGTGACTAATTTATAATAATATAAATGAAAAAAAAATACAAATGAACACAAAATAGTCCAAAAAAAGAAATTATAATTTTACCGGAAGTGCCATTTTATATCATACATTTTACCATTTTTAAAATCTTTTTTTTACAATAACTTATTGTTATTTACAACTGTATAAAAATATAAAAAAATAGTAAATTTTCTATAAGTTATAAAATCACATGATACAAACATGTGGAGAATCTACTCATTGATAGAACTTCAATAACAATAGGAGAAGATCTAGTCTTTTCGGGCCATAGTCTTTTCAGATGCTTAGGAGGATTTTCAGGTAATGAAGGATTTTGTACAGTAAATTTAAACTCTTTATATTTCGTTTAAGCTCATTGAAATGTTTCGACAGGTTATAGCTATTTAATTGCTACACTTTCAAAATAGCATGTTCTGAAATATATGTTATGATCTCTCATAGACATTAATAATTAAAAAAATGGATACACATAAGCTATATAAGAATTTGATAATTAACTAAAGAAGAAGTATTTTCCCAGTTTGAAAATAAATTTTTGTAAATAAGAGAAATAATATAGGCGTATAATATACGGTAGAAAAGACAAATATCTTAAGGATAGAAAACTAATATCTAACATATAAATTTGTATAAGATAGTGAAAAGTGATGAAAAATAAATAGGTAAACAGAATTTATAAATAAATGTTTTCGTATTTCTGTGCTTTTTATGACAATAGTAAGTTCCTGCTATCACTTATTCTTATATGAAATAGATTACATGGGAATAAATTTAAAATCAAACTGGTGTAGTAAACTCAATATTTGTGACTAATCACCGCAGAAGAGGAATATGAGTAATGCTAGACGTAATGAGAGGATTAAATATATAATGTTAATAACAAAAATAAATTTTAAAAAATGCTAGGGAAGAAGAAATGAATAAAAAAAAAATACAAATTTAATATAATTTAGTAATTAAAAAAATGTATTTCAAATATCGTACCAATGTATTTCCTTTATATTTTTTTTTTATGAGAGATTAGTATACTGTGTGCTATAGGAACGCACTGTATTTGGAGAGCATTGCTTCTTGTCAAGCATTTCTCTTTCTCAATATCCCAAGTTAATATTAATGTATACTGTTACCAAATTTTTCTTTACTTCCTATCGGGCACAATAAAAAATGAGTCATTGTAAATGATTGTGCTTATCGTGAATACCTACATACCCCTGAAATACTCCAATTATCACATGCCGGTACACATTCCTTAAAACAGTAATCAGCTGGAATATCTAATTAGATGGCTTTGTGAACTATGAAATAACATTAAAACCAGGCGTATTTATCATGATTTCAAAATCGATTTATGTTAAGACTGTTACGATTTTTATGCATTCTGAAGGACGAATGTTGATATAAATATTATCCTTGATAAAAATAATAAAGGTTAAATATTATCCTCGATCAAAGAACAATAACCCTATAGTTGAAACTAATAGCTAA
>NW_027104984.1:0-571 GCF_000696795.3 Halyomorpha halys | reverse complement strand
TCATGAAAACTACTACTACTACGAAAATAAACGCAAGAAACTAATATAATTATAAGAAACTAATTAATAGTTCATTAAACTAGCTTTAATTTGGGAGTTATTAAACATTTGTTTGTCAATGGTTTTTGAGATATAGATGTTTTACTACTAATCTTTCAGTATATTTATATGAAATATTGCTTTTTAAAAAGACATATCTCGAGAACTATTGAACGTAAATAGCTCTATTAGGTATAATATTTAGAAAATTTACTCTACTTTAAATAATCTTCTCTTAGGTTTTCCGGTGTTGTTAGTTTTAGAGATAAAGATCTCTGAACGAAATATTATTTTTTTTTAACGTTTTGAAACATCCACCATTTTTTATTCCCCCTACCTATACTTGGTAGACTCATCAATCTAGACTAGTAATAACACGTAGTTTTTATTAAAGTTATCAAAAAGTGGGGTGAAATAACTACCTTTTTTTCTTCCCGGCTCTTGTACTATACTAATCACCAAATTTCTAAGTTGCCATAACACATTGAGTACGGACGGACTAACACTGTTTTATTAAATTCATCTTTGGGGT
>NW_027104983.1:618948-622471 GCF_000696795.3 Halyomorpha halys | reverse complement strand
TATATATATATATGTTACTCCATCATCATGTCATATAACTAACGATGCTGAATTTAAGTAATTACAACAAAAGAAATCACAAAATTTTTCTGAATGAAGTTTTTTTATTATCATTATTATTTTTCTTTATTATTATAGCTAAGTGTTTCACTTGTTTACTTTTAGATAACTATAATGAAGCAAAATAACATATTAATTAAATAATTTGCAAAAATCTTTAAAATAAAAATAAAAATATTAATTATTAATAGGTTGAGATGTAATATATGAATCATAATTCTACTGTTCTGATTTCGAAATAAATTTTGGAGGATAAATAGAAAGTAGCACTCTTATGAAGGTTTGATAAATATTCCTAAAATAATGATTATTTTTGTAAATACGGACGGACATCAGTGAATAAAATCGGTTAAATATTATAATTATCGTTTTAATTTTTTTTCTTTTAAGGTTAGTTTGGTCTTTTCGAATTAAATTTGTTAAACCAAGAATTTGTATGATATTTATTATTTTTCCTTTTATTTCATATGCATATGATGTTATCAAATAATTGTTATTACATATTTAAGAGATATTTATTCTAATGTGGGATAAACTATTTTCTAGAAACATGATATTTAAAAATGGGCAAGAGCCCGTATTGTCAATGATTGTAAAATAAAAGAAAGAAGCATGATTGATTTAAATGGAGTATTCTATATTAGTTCTAAAATATTTATTTTTTTTTGTATCTTTTGGAAAAATTCTTTACTATTTTTGAAAACCTTAAATATGCTTGTTATTTCGAAAAAAAAAATGTAAAAACATTTCTTATTTTATTCCAGTAAAATAAAGTAATATTCATTTTAATCGCAAAAATAGAATCAGTGATGAGATTGCCAACCAGTAAATAAAATTTTCATAATAACGAATACAATGAATGTATGTTTTGGAAATATTTTCATAAGCAATGTTGTATTGGATACTGAGAACTGGTAGCCGCAGGCCAATTAGTATCAGATGCCGGTTTGTGAAATTCGATATCGATTTATAACCCAATATCGATATGGAAAAGCCAGAGGGTGCAGCGGTCATTGTTTGCAGAATGACATCTATCTCTGGTGCAGTGTGGTCTGCTGTTGACAGAGCCTCCATCCCTCCCGTCCCTATCCAGGGAGGTTGTAATTCCCTGTCATATATATCAGCCTGCGTACTACCTCTTTGGATGATTTTGGTAAATAAGCTAAGAATTGTAATAATTACAACTAATTAATGTAAAATATTTCACATAGTATATAGCTTCAGTCGATAATATATTTTGTTATGTTACTTAAGTAAATATATTAATAATAATGTATTATATCATCATAGACATTAATAGATATATGTACTTATATTAATTTAAATAAACTTAAATTTTATGGCAAAATATTATCTTATATTGTCAGCTGAAGTTAGATAATTACAGACCGGATTTTTATGCAGTACAAAACCGAAAAATATGGGGTAAAAACGAAAAGTGTCTATAAATCACACGTATTTTGCAATAATAAACTTTTGTGTTTAATTTATAATACACCGGAACCCAACATACTAGAGTTAGAAGACAATAACTCAACTGACGATTCAGCCATTATACCGACTGCTCAGCCGGACCTCTCATCTCTCACTATAAAACAAACTACTAATTTATAAGACTATACTCAGACCTATCTGGACCTGCGGACTTGAACTTTGGGGAACAGATACATCTTCGAAAATCAAACGTATCCAATCCTTTCAATCCAAAATCCTTAGAACCATAGTTAATGCACCCTACTACGTTTCCAACAGATCACTACACCATGACCTTCATATCCCTTTTGTCCTTGACCTCATACTAACCAAATACTCAAAACTCCATATAAACCTTTCTAACCATCCTAATCCTTTGGTTAAATCCTTATCTAGTTTCACCCATCACTACAATCCACCTCGAAGGTTGAAACGGCTGTTGCCAAGAGACTTGTAAAATAAAAATGGACAATTGGAGTTCTGGCAATGGTCAGATTCTTCACTCAAGTTGAGTGTTTGCGGCTTTAGCGCACTTGCTCAGCTTCCACTGGCTCATTACTAGTGAAGCGGCGAGAGGGATGCACTGGGATCTTACGAGCTCTGCTCTACCCCTCACACGTGGGGGATAGACTGAGATCCTCAGGTTGATTGTGTAAATATTGTTTATTAGAGTGTAAATGTGACTAGAGATTATTTTATTTTATTTATTTATTTTGTCATGCACATAGTTTGATTATGTTCATTTTCATTATCCTTCTGTTAGTATATATTTTAAGAGAGATTTTATTCATTTTTATGTACTATTTTTTTCTTTCATTTATTTAATTTTTATTCTTATTTTATTTTATTTTAGTATGAATCTGATCATTCATCACTATTATCTATTGCCCACAACGGTGTGGCAAGTTGTAATACCTATCAATAAATATCATGGAAGGTAAGCTTTCCATTTTAACCTCGTTTGAATCAAATTAAACTTGCTAAATTAGCTCTACATTTATTCAATCATACAAAAAAAATCTTAACTACACTAATTAAAAACCTGAAATTTTATCAATAAAGAAAGAGTCGCGATTAAGCTAATTGTATTAAATGATTTTATATTCCAATTATGAAGGCTGAAATTGAATTTTTCTACTTATTAGAATTATCTCAATTTTATTTTATAGAAAGAATATGCAAGGCGTTATGTAGAGGAGTTTTTTAAAATGTTCTTCCAATCATAATTCCCTTTTTATTTTCTCCTAGTAACTTACGTGGCATGTTCTTCTGTTCAATTTTCTGTGGCATATTTACTTACGCGAATATACGATTAACCATAAAACTAACCAATAATAAATCGAATTAAAAAACTGTGTTTGGATATATTCATATTGATTGATTTTTGTTAATTTTTATTTAAATAGACATAGACAGGTAATATAATAAAATAAATAAATAAAAAACTTTTCACAACTAAGTCAGGGGGAAGAATAAAGAGCTTTAACTCGAAATCTATGTTAAGAACAAGTTCTGTTTAACAAGCTTATTCTAGAGAGACATTTTCAGTCACCCGAAACCATGGGTTAATATTATTCCGAGAATATTAAGCATTTGAGTTCACTTGATTGATTTCTACTCTTTATATGAAACCTATACACCGGTTTAAAATGTGTCAATTTTAAACTCTAAATTATATAAGGAAAAAATAATAAAATTAATAAATATTGGCATGCATAAGTTGTATAACACAAAATACATGATCTGCATAGTAGAAATTTAATTTAAGCACTAAATTTTAGTGCCAAAAACATAGTAAACTGTAATTTTGGGTAGAAAAACTCGAAATGTCCAAATTTGTAAAGAAACATAAAAATAGTAACTTTGTGTGATATAAAGTTAGTGTTATTTGAATGTATTTTTTACGTTTCCAACCTTAGTCGACGTTTGGTGGAATCTAAGGAACAAAATATGCAATTTCATGAAAATCCGATCTCTTTGGATATTACTT
>NW_027104983.1:613977-618898 GCF_000696795.3 Halyomorpha halys | reverse complement strand
AAATAGTTTGTAAACTATTTTTGTTTCACTTTTGACCGAAACCCTGACCATCTTCTTATATATCAATTTTTACGGTCAACTATATATACATATATACAAGAAAGAGGAATTTCTGTAAATATATAAAAAAAAAAAAAGAGTCAAATTCTTTTTCTCAAGTTTTCTTTGTCTCATTCCTTCTTCCAACTAATAGAGGATTTCAATAGCTTAATTTGCTATAATATCAAAGCTCAGTAACCTTCCCAGGTTTATATTTCCAAAAACGCATGAATAAAAATTAGGTAGCATAAATAAATAATAAATTAAAGGTTAAATAAATAAATGGTATGTTTTTAGGAAAAAGAGGAGATGAATTGATTTGCCTTTAGGATGATCCTGTATACAAAATTACTTTTTAAAGTAAAAAGAAGCTTCTGCCAATGGAGATGGACTTCTGGTAAGGAGGTGAAGGAATATCGAGAGAATTCAGAATAATAAATGAAATAGGGGGAGAAATAATAAACGTAGAAATAAAATTTAGGAAGAGATAGAGAAAATAATTCTTCAATTTGATTAAAGTAAAATTCAATTTAAGTAAAACTGTTTTGGGTGGAAAGTAGATGGAAGTCGAAGGTGAAGCAATTAGAAAATACTTGACAAGGAGGTAAAGAAGAACTAATATCATAAAAAAATTACAAACCACTTTTCTATAATTATAACGTTGAAACTAGAAACACATTGCTCCGGTATCAATATGAAGAACTGATTGGAATACGGTGGATATCGGCCCAGCTAATGGCATTATCGCCACCGAGGTGGTCCTGATTAAGCTGCAATGACGAGGTGCGGAAACTTTTTGGTAAGTTGCTAACTGGATTATTGATCGATGTTGGCCTGCAGTTCCTTAGTTAGTAAGCGCTTCATAGCAGCCTCAATAGCCGCCGTTAGGCACTCCTCTCTTCGGATAGTGCCCCATCAGCCGGGGAATTTATTGAATTACTAGAGCTTCGGGCTTAGGTCTCTGTATAAATTAAGCCCCGCAATATTTTATTTAATTAGTGGAATTCATATGCTAAAATTATCGATTTAATTTTGACCTTCTTCAGTACTGAGAAAATGAGATCGGAGAATAATTAGAATACCATGAAATTTCTCTTGAAAACATCCCATTACACCGGAATCATCGGAAATTATTTTGAAGTCCCGACACACAAAATATAAATTTAATAAAGTTAAACTCCTCTATTATGGAAACCCTCTACTCCGGAAGCAGACATCAATTTTATTCCGTCTCTGCACTTTTCAATCCTCAATAACGGGAAAAAGTCATCAAATAAATATCTAAAAACTCACGGTTCCAGAATTAAATTTGTGGGTCTTTTATTTATTACTTTATGGTGTCATTAATACAAAATATTGTTGTTTTATTTTTCATAATGCATTAGAGTTTTAACATACATTTTTTGTTATATATGAGAGGATGGTCAGGGTTTCGGTCAAAAGTGAAACAAAAATAGTTTACAAACTATTTATTTTCCAACGTTTCGCCCCACTTTGCAGGGCTTCATCAGGGCTAAAAAGATACAAAATGAAACTATGTAATAACTAAGTAATATTATAATATGATAACTATGATTTTTTTCCGTATTGTTTTTGTTTTATATACATCTCCTGTACTTTTTTAGCTTTATATTTTACGTATTTTTATATGAAACTTTTACTATTGCCATTGTTACTTGTTTTTTATTCTTTTCATTGTATCTTATCTTTCTATTTTTATTCCTTTCATTGTATCTTGTCATAGTTTCATTTTGTATCTTTTTAGCCCTGATGAAGCCCTGCAAAGTGGGGCGAAACGTTGGAAAATAAATAGTTTGTAAACTATTTTTGTTTCACTTTTGACCGAAACCCTGACCATCTTCTTATATATCAATTTTTACGGTCAACTATATATACATATATTTTTTGTTATAGCTTAAACAAAAATTTATATTGTATAAAAAGTGTGCATCACATATTTAAGATACGTAAATATTATCTAATTACTCAATTAAAAATTAATACTAATATCAAATTACTGGAAAAATATTAATTATTTAGAAATTTTATTTATTTAAAAAAAAAAAAACGAGAAAACATAATTTTATTTTTTTAATGTACCTACAGAACTTGTAAATAATTCATGGAGAGCATCAAGAGCTATATGGAAATCCTTTATACCTTACAAAAAAAATCAACACATCGTTTCGAGATATTTATCTACTCATTTATGTTGCTTAATGTAATTAACAACAGAGAATAATAACAATAAGATCATACATGCTAGTCCCCTCTTCTGATCTAGATCTCTGCAAGGACGTGAAGATTAAAGTTCTTGTACTGAAGAAGTTGTTACGGTTTCCACTGGAGGAGAGCACATTGTGGAACTATTAGTATAAGAACCGCAAAGAAAAAAAGGCAGTTATCTCACCCCAATTTTTGATTACTTCAATGAAAACTATGTATAATTACTATTCAAAATTAATGAGTCTGCCAAGTATAGGTAGGGGGATTAAAAAACGGCGACTGTTTCAAAACCGTAAAAAACATTGATTTTTCATTCGGAGCTTTATATCTTAAAAACTACCAACAACACTAGAAAATTTAAGAGAACATTATTTAAAGAAGAGTAAATTTGCTGAAATATTAGCCCTAAAAGAGCTATTTATGTCCGACAGTTCTTGAGAGATAGCTTTTTAAAAAGCAATTTTTTTAAAAAATCTACCGAAAGATTAGTAGTTAGTTAATTTATTTTGAGAAATCTATATCTCAGGAACTATGTGACGTACAGATGTCTATTAGTACTCTAATTAAAGCTAGTTTAATGGACTATAAAGAACTTTACGACCTTTATCTTCGTAGGAATAGTAGTTTTCATGATATTTGCTAAAATAAATTGCTATAAATCAATTTATTTGTTCGGACAATAAATTTGATTTATGAATAATTTTATTTCAGAAACCATTGGACGTACCGATATCTGCCAGCGCTCAAATTAAAGCTTGTTAAATGTACTATAAAATAGTAAATTATGTTTATCTTTGTAGGAGTAGTAGTTTTTATGATATTCCCATATGAATATAAATTTGGCAAATGAAAATTTGTCCTAACAACTATAAATCAATTTATTTTAGCAAATTTTATGTACACTTTTACTCCTACGAAGATAAACATCATAAACTACATTATAGCTCATTAAACTAGCTTTGATTTGAGTGCTAATAGACATCTGTACGTCAAATGGTTTTTGAGATATAAATTTCTCAAAATAAATCCACTAACTACTGATCTTTTAGTACGTCCCATACAACATTTTTATGAAATGTTGCTTTTTAAAAAGCTATATCTCGAAAACTATTTAACCTGAATAACTCTATTAGGGCTCATATTTTAGCAAATTTACTCTTCTTTAAATGACGTTCTATTAGGTTTTCTTGTGTTGTTCCTACGTTTTAAGATATAGAGCTCCGAATGAAAAAAAAAATTTTTATCGCTTTGAAACAGCCGCCATTTTTTTATTTCCTCTACCTATACTTGGCAGACTCATCAATTTTTACTATCAACTATACATAGTTTTCTTTAAAGTAATCTAAAATTGGGGTGAGTTAACTGCCTTTTTTCTCCTCTTGTACTATACACTTTAGTGTATTAAAGTAATAAAATTTTCAAAGGGTATACCCTGACAAGATGGAGAGTGTATTGCAGGAATAAATTTCAAATTTGGACTGAAGTTCAAGGTGAAGAAGGGTAATAAGTGATTTTGAGCTGTGATTCTAAATTAGGCCTAATTAATCATATGCGTATCGACAGGTTTGGTGTGGCAGGATATGTGATAAAAGTGAAAAGAAGATAATATCATCCGAGATGTTACTTTAGAGAGGGACAACGCAGGCTAAAATGGCTGGTCAAGGTACTAGCAACTTTAGATACTTGCTTGGAGTATCTGGATTGCATGGAGGGAGTTACTAAATACGAC
The DNA here is from genome assembly GCF_000696795.3 of Halyomorpha halys. Classification (NCBI taxonomy): domain Eukaryota; kingdom Metazoa; phylum Arthropoda; class Insecta; order Hemiptera; family Pentatomidae; genus Halyomorpha; species Halyomorpha halys. Next base: position 614,904 of record NW_027104983.1, on the reverse strand, counting down.
TAAGAATCATCTATAATCACGAAGGCAAATGAGCCAAGCGTTTTGGAATAGAGAATAATCTGGGTTCCTGACTTGTTTCCAAGGTTGCTGAACACGCAGGTGGAAAGGCAGTACTTATTTCCTTGTAGATTTGTCACCGCTGGCCTCCCTCCCACTAGTTATCATCTGCCTTTATAAACCTTGCAGACTTATAACAAGCACTAATACAATGTTTACAGGGGACGAATTTCCCATCCTGAAGTTCTGTTCTTGTATGTGTTTACGGTACTCGAATCTTTTACTTTTTCTTTTTTAGAATTCTGTTAAACTATTTCTCTCCGATTTCACAAATTTAACTTTATTCTACATTTATTGACAAAAGGGAATAATAGAGGAATCCTTTATTACCCTTTTAACAATGCAGATGGGAGGAGTTAGTATTACGATTATTCCGCCGAGGACATGCGGTATTGTACTCCTTTGAATGGACTGTAAAAAAAGTTCCATTAGAGAGAAGAGAGAAGGGGCTGAGCACTAAATGCAGTGAGCAGTCTGGACCTGGCCAAGTGATGAATACATGGATATCTGTCCGGTTAGCTTTACATAATGGTGCACTCTTCCTCCGCAGCTTCTCTCAGCAATTAGCACTTGAAACTATGTGCGGTTTATAAATGCTAATCGGTAGTTAATAGTATAAACTTCTGTCAGTTTTTCATATAACCTTTTCTCCTAAAATGTGTAAAAAAGTACTTAAAATAAAACAACGAATTATTTAAAACTAAGGAATGCTATCCATCTGCATATGTAATAATTTGTGAAAAAAAAATGAAAAATAAAAACCTCACAACTCTAATTATTGATTAATTCCACAACGTTTCGGACTTAATCCTTTGTCCATTTTCAAATAGATTTTTAGAGTCATTAATAAAAACTTGTCAACAATCTTAA
>NW_027104983.1:610858-613217 GCF_000696795.3 Halyomorpha halys | reverse complement strand
TTGTCAACAATCTTAACACTTTTTTTATTCAAATCATTTTTTTTAACAAAACAACTTTTTTTTTTTTAAATATGCTCCAGTATAATTTTAAAAAAACTCGATATACATTATATTATGATATCTACCTTATAAAAAAATTTTCCTGGCTTAAATTTAGATCACAGACAATTACGTCATTATTGAGAGAAAATATTGCCTTACTGTGTTTCAGTTATAAGCCTACCATAAGTTTCCAATATATATACTGGAAAGAATTATGGATGCACCATATAATTGATACTGTCACAACGGTGGATTATAAACCATTAGATAGTAATGCAAGATACTCATAATACAAATTCTTATGTTTATAATAATATATCAGACTAATAGGAACTGCTAAAAATTGGATCAGATGAAACTAGAGGATTAATTTACCTAAAGAAACTATGGTTAATTTGACCGTGACCAAGCAATATTGGCCAGATCAGTGGTCAAAGCCTAGTTTCGTTGACCGTATTAATTTAACCTGTTGAACCGTGAGGGTCGTCTGAGCTTGGAGTTGAATAGAATTTCTAGTTTGTTAGTTTTATTATTTCTATTATTATTTTTTTTTATATAAATTAAATTTTTCCATGTAGTCTATAATCGATTTCATTAATATTTATCTCTTCAAAATTAAAGAAATTGTTTCTATACGAATGGGCATAGGTCAATTTTATAATGAGCTGTAAGAATATAAAAAATTGATTTTCAAACATTAATGTTCGTGAAAAATCTATATGGGAGAAATGAAATCATATTTTTTCCTCATTAATCTCCAACTGATGTTATTATTATTTATACTTATATATTATTAGACTTAAAGTATTTGTAATTTTTTCACAATGATCTAAGTCCATTATTTATGAATTTATTATCAAGTGAGTAGATATATAAATAAAATGTATGTACATTAATGCCTTAATGGACATTCAGAATTTTAAAATATTGAATTTGAGAGAGAAACATCTCATATTTTTGTTTTACTATCGGTTTATGACTGATACGTTTTTGAATATTATTTTTAACAGACAATAAACAATATCAAATATAAATAGCTGTCTTTGTGGCGCTCCAGACCACTTTGGTTCTTGGCCTCATCTAGCCTTTTCCTGATAACTCTTGTGTGGTAGGAGATAATTCTTTTTTCGTTTGTTGGGGTGTTGCTAACTAACTTCCTAAGATTCAAATTTATTACTGCAATAGCTATTATGTACATGAACTATATTACTTACAATTGATCAATGTAATTAAAAAACTTAATCTTATTAGACTGTTTATATATTTATATTCCTTGCAAGTTGTAAGTATATGATTACTGAATACGAGTAGATTAACTACTTATATTATATCAGTTATATCTTTTAATGTAGGATGTTCAATCTTATGTGATCTTGTAGTTATCAGTCCTTGCGAGAGAATTACCAAACGTTAAATGAGAGGCTTAAGGGATTTTGGATTCTTACAATAATAACCTATGAATGACTTAAAAAAAAAATCATATGAAGCTTTTTAGCTATCAAATTTCTCTTTGGCTATAAGAATTATAAGCAATTTTACTGCATTCCATTTCTAGAACTGAGCTTATTCGAGAGGTTTTGTTCAAGAGCCATCATAAAAAATAAATAATAAATTGAACTAGCAAGACCGACAAAAAGTAATAAAGTAGGGTGTACCTATAAGAGAAGGAAGAAGGGTGGGGCCTCCTGTGATAGTAGGCAGTTTTGGGGTTCCCTGGGGGTGTCCCCTCCCCCCTTCGTGCAATTCCTGAAAAATTTATAGGAGGGCCGTAGGTGGTGCTGCAGCTTTTGTTCTGCAGTGCCGGCCGCCTCTCTTAAATTATTTATCATTGCAGCTTCTGTTAACGAGTCGAGACCAGCCCTATATGAAATTATCCGGCACTGTGCGAAAATTTGGGCCAGTAATTACCTAAATTCCGTAGCTTGATTAATTTTTAAAACTGATACATTAACCATTAATTTAAATATTTAAACAGCATATTTGTATCTTTTACATCAATTGAAAAATTAGATGAGCTATTGGCCATATTGTGTTTAAGACTAGTAAGATAAGAAAACCAGTGTGTAAGTTACAGTTTACAGTTACAGTAAAGCGAGCCAACTATCGAATCATTAAATAAAACAAGTGCCCGTACGAATCAAAAGCATATATTGGTCAACGAATCGTAACGTAATGTGCAAATAATTAAATCCTGGTATTTATTAAGGAAAGGTATCTTTTTAGAAAATTAGTTTTAGATTTCATGTCAGTATGCAAAAATATGTCATCATTTATTCAAACATATATATTTTTTTAAATTATTTATTTAATGTAATTT
>NW_027104983.1:605791-610753 GCF_000696795.3 Halyomorpha halys | reverse complement strand
GATTGTTAAGGATGAAAGATTAAGAATTAATGGGTTAGGATGGTTAAGGAGTTTGGAATGAAAAGACGCATTCAAACATATTTAAATTAGAAACATTCAATAGCTGATATGGGTTTGTTAGGGGTGTGTGTTTTCATTATTATTAATTTCTTTGAAAAAAATGTTGTTTTTGTCTGTTTGTGTCTTTCAACACGAACAAAATTCAAGTATAATGAGAAATTTTGATTTAGTTCTTAAAGTCAAATAAGCTATATCTTCTTTGTAATGATCATTAAATCACAGCTATCAGAAGCCAAAACCTGCAAAAAACAGCAATGAAATCGGCCAACCCTTTCAGAAAATATCATTTTATATTAAATATTTGATATTAGAATTTAATTTTTTTTTATGATGTTATAGCGAAGTAATAATATACAGGGGACTTGTAAGAGCATACACTGTATATTTGCTAAAATGTCACTTTTAAAAGACTATAAAAAAATTGACTAAAAACGAATAGTTTTTTTTATTTATGAGCAAATAAAGTGGATGTTTTTTGCGATTTATTTCATGCATAGGATCACCTAGTAGGTAAATAGTAATACCCATTTACTCTATTTAAAGGGCAGAAACTCTAAAAAACAAAAAACGTATGGAACAAAATCTATTAATCGTTTGAGGTAATCGTATATTTATATATTTTTTCTTTCTTTACTTTTTTTTATAAATTCATTTTCAGACTTAATACCTAAAACAGTTTATTAGTTTCCTCTGTCTTTATATACTGCCGAAATATAGGCCATTAAAACCAATACTTGGCTGTCATTTTAAATTAAAAGGCATAAAATAAAAATGTTTCTTTGTCATTAGTAGTGAAGGTAATCATCAAAATGAAGACTCAATTATTGGTTTTGAAGTATTAAGGGAGGTAAGGGCATATCTTTGAGAAATGAAATATGATCATTAGTCTTCAATATTAGAAAATTCATTTTAGAAAATTGATAACTTTATTTAGTCTTAATGGAAACTAAAATTAAAATTCATCCATCGTAAATGGATTTATTGTTACAAACCTAAATGGACTAGATTTATTACGTCCTTCAATTACTATCTTACCTAAAGTTCAGATCTAGACTCTTGCAAATTGTATCTCGGTTTTGATTCACGGATTATAAAACTTCTTTCAATATTGATATGTCCATTACCCTCTGTACCACTCCTTTCTCCTCCGTTTAAGATATCCATTATATTCGTTTTATATTTTCTCCTATTTATAATACACGGTTCTAAAATGTATTTGGAATATTTTCTTTTACATAGATAATGAACTTCAATTTACTCGTCTTGGGCAATCTCTACGGTTTTCGCGGTACGATTTAATACCAAATATACTGTGATCCCTGGGGTCGTGGAATGGATTTATGGAAGTCATAAATGTGATAAAAAGGGGAGACAGGAGTCAAGATTGGGGGAATATGAAATAAGGTAGCAGTCTTTTTTCCGGTTCTTCCTCTTGTCAAGTCCCTTTATCGTGACAGTACGTATCCGGTACTGCGTGAGTTATAACTTCATGTGGCGTGTAATACCGTGTATCAGATGTGATAGGGAGGGAAGGCCACTGAGGGTGTCTGTACACCATACATATGGCCCTGCTAGGCAATTTTTGTCACGACGTCTTACCATCACTAAAAAATAATTGTGAAATTTTATATATTTTTTAATATAATTATATTTAAATATGATTAACTAGATAGGTCTATTTTCGATAAAATTAAAAATGTAATTGATTATGAAAAAAAAAAGTTATTTTGTTTTGTTCATTTATCTCAAATTGTATCTATATTTAAGGTTGAGTGTGGGCGAGTTTTTTTTTCTGGATGCATAATTTATAATATGACATAAGGATGCTCTGAAGATCTCCATCAAGTTCTGCCTCATGTATATGTGATCTTATATCCATTATTCCCACATGATTGATGATTAAAATAAGGTGGGACATAGGGTACCACGAAGTTCCGCAATCCGTCACAGTCTTTTGCAAGTTCTTTACTCCCGGACCACGTCTGACCCGTTTTCGTAATTTTTCCATGGTTCGCCTCTTGATTCCCCTCGCCCACCCGCCCCCGTCTTCGCTGGACCGGGTGGGAGGAAAGGGTTCCGTTTAAATAATTTCAGTTCTATCATTTCTGAGAATCTTAGGCATCTCTATTTTTGAAGCTTTATCACGTTGCCGAGATTGATTGACGTTGTTAATTTCCAAAGCTCTGTATCGAAAATTGCTAGAAGCTAACCACACTTTTAGTATATTTCTAAGAGATCTATAATTGAAGATCTGCAGCTTTTTTGTTATCTACTTTCCTTGATAGTTGTGTGCACTGTTTTTACTTTGTTACTAAAGAGACTAAAATCATTGTCTCTCTTCCGATCTCCACTCTGAGTTGTGAGAATACTTGCTGGGACGTTCTTATCAGTATATTTATATGTAGAAGCTATTAAAATGAATATGCTGTGGAACTTTTATTATGAGAATATTTATGAAACAGTTTTGTGGAACATATATTAAATATAATTTTTCTATTAAATAAATTTTACGAACAAAATTTGCTTTATGTTGCAACCCAATGAAATCCAAGAGAAATTGATGGAATCCATCAATAAATGAAATCCAAAATTCATCTTAAAGTCCGTATCAAGGCGGTAATAAAGTTTTTCTATATATGTTCCTTCTCATTGCGCTATAGCAAAAAACGAGAGAGTGGATAATGCTTCTCATATGGCTCCTTTGAATGAAGGACACACTGTGGAAACTTTTTTCACTGTAATGAAATATGACTATGCATACCATTTAGTGAACCCACGACAATCCTAATAGAAAAAAAATTAATGGATTGGAACATAGAGGAATTAAAAGGGCACTTACTAATTGGAACAAAAGCTGTCGCAGTTACAGAAGTTAAGAAGACATTGTTTGTATGGTTCCGGTGGATCAAAACCATGTAGGGAAAATTTATCGAATGGCTAAAATCCAAAGAAATGTGCAAGGAAGCTTGAACGGATGGTAAAATACGTTGAAGGTTCTGTTGCGACTATTGCGCCTTTGAAAAAATAAATATTATAACAATTAAATAATTAAGTAATATAATAAGCTAGCCTTAAAAGAATTCATAATCAGAGCAATTTTAGCGAAGTTAAAAACATTTGTTTGTTATTGGTGGTAAAGCGGTAGAATAAATAAGTCGTATGTATGAAGAAGCAAGATGTTTATTTTTTCAATTCAAATGTATCCAAATAGATAATTTTTCTTTTGTTCGGAAGATGATAACAAAATTTGTAATCGTTCGTACCTTCAATTTTAGAGACATGAAGGTAAGATAGAAGTATGGCATAAACTTAATACAAAATGATGTTTATGCCATTGATGTTGGAAATTTTAAAATTAGATTGTAGGAAATTATAAATAGGAAATAATAAACAATGTAGAGTTAATACACTTATATATAGACAGAGTGATGGTGAAGCGAAGGAAGCAGCTCTACCGATATAGAAGGCGCCCTCAAGGAAATAAGGACAATAAGCAGAGGCAATGTGCCGGAATCCGGTGACGATCCCAATATCACCGATTCCATTTTCTTTCCTTCCGTTCGGATAGACCATTATTCTTACCCCGTCTCCTCCCGATAGCCTATTGAGTTTTATACAATAGGGTTTGATTTGTATGGCCAACTTCTTTAGGGCATTGATATGACTGGTATATAATTGATGCGGTATTGACTGTACCATGTAATTATCAAATTGTGTATAACTACCTAGGTTATCTTTTCTGCAAATGGAAATAATAATAGGTAAGGCTTTTACCACAGAATCCACTAGAGTACCCGTTGCTTGCTTCTTTTTAAAAAAATTTATTTATTGATGTTTTGATTTTATTGATTTTATTTATGTTGATGTTTTGTGTTAATACTCCTTTTTTTTTTTAACTTGACAATTTTATTTGCACTTATTGCACTGTGTGTAGAACATAGTATGGATTAACATAAGAGAAACAATAACCAGTGTTGCATCGTCGAGAGGTTCAACAACTATTCTGTCAGACAAGAAGTTCCCTACTCCAACTTCGGTAACATTAAACCCCTCTGTACACGGAGTTACTGGAAAGAACCTAAACCAGTCGGTAACTCGGGTTAATTACTAGTTACAGACTCAGTGATGACTTGACTCCACATACGAGGCAACTCATTAGTAATTAATATTTCTAGTTTGTTAAGTGTCGTCATGGATATCCAGCGTGAAATGACTCGAACGAAGATAAAACCATTGTATTATTATCTCAGGAGGAGGAGACGAATGGTAAGGTACACCATACCTTGAAAACAATGCTCATAAATGTTTATTTACTGTTGCTAAACAGGTTTTACGACGTTCCCAACTTCTACCCAAGCCTTCTCCGTTAAATGCTTCTTGGAATAGCCAGGAAGGTGAAAATGATACAAAACTGCATGTTTTTCAACCTCTCCCACGAGCAACAGGTTGGTCTGTTAGTCACTCATCTTGAAGAAAATAGAAGCTGAAGTAACTCGGTGATCCAACATGCGCGTATCCAGGGGGCCTTGTTACTAACGGGTTTTTGTGAGTTACAGAAGAGTCCACAACCTTTCTGTCACATTGTATTAAACAGGAAGTGATTCAAAGTAAATTAGTTTGTATTTCGGGTCACTGATCAGTTCTTTTTCTATACCTTCGTATGAATACGGCCTAAAAATGCTATTAGTTGCCATGTGTTTACATCGGGACCTGCCCGTGCTATACTGCAGGTGTCCCGAGTGTAATTTTATGCTTGTAATTAATGTGTGGAAAAGGGGGGCTAAAAATTTTGAGACACTTTCTGCTCTTAACAACATGCATTTATATTTTATATTTAATTTATATGGTATTAATCCCTGGAGGGGCAAATAATATTAGTGTGTTAGGTTTTAATTTAGTATC
>NW_027104983.1:508279-600801 GCF_000696795.3 Halyomorpha halys | reverse complement strand
CTGGTTGTATTTTTTTATACAGTTGTAAATATCAACAAATAAATAAAATAAAAATAAAAGGTTTTAATTTGACTTCATTATTTATAGTAATATAAGAAAGTGGGGTCTCATGACATAAATAACAATGTGCTTATCTGGTGACGTCTGGAAATTCGCTGTCGCGGTCACGGTCACTTCCTCGTCCTATAGCCGCTTCCCTCGTCAAGGTGTGCGGTGGGCGAAACGGTGAAGACCGTGTATCTTCGCCTATGTCTGAAAAAGACGCCCTCGTTCCTCAAGGGCTGGCCAGCGTGTCCTGGAGCCTGGCGTGATGGTAGGGGTAGGCCAGGTTCTGGCTTGCATGATGCTTAGGCTGGGGCGGCATTGCAGTCGCAGCGTCTTCGGGGTCTTCCGGTGTTCGCGGCAAGGAGGGGTATCAGAAAATGAGACCCCCGACCCCGACTTTATATAAATCCAAAAAAAGAACGGAAAAATCGGATTACTTAAATCCGACACCATGTATTATTCAGATATATCAATTTGTCGTGAACTCGTTTTTAATTCGTGTGAATGTAATTTTTGTAGTCGAAATGCATAAGTCTATATGAAGGGTATCGTTTGAAACGTAGTGAAGTGGGTTCGTTATCTATTTCATTTCGGATAATTTTTATTTTTTTTTATTATATAGTTCTTTTCGTGGACTGTTTAAAAATATGAACAGTGGCATTTAATATCATTATACATGATGAGATAATAGACAATAACTCTTGATATGCACTCAGGAAGTGATTTATACTACTTAAAGTTATCAAAATAGGTTTCGAAGATAATTATTTTATAGTTCGCTTCCCGTATTCCCGCACCAGATCTTCACTGTTTAATATTACTTTTTGTTCTTCATACCGAATATTCTCTCAACTCCATCTCAATTTTTTCTAATATTTTCAAGTATATGTATCTGAAAGTCGGTTTCGTTTACCCCTTAGGACAAATATGAGCTCTGGGATGTTTAGATAAACCTTTGAAATGTCAATATTTCCCCGAACGCGGAACCCCTTGTTAGAAAAAAACACAGCCCGTGAAAACAGTGGTGGCTTGGGAGAGCAAAGGTCGAACACCCTCACACGTGGCTCGGGGATAAATATCCTCACCCCCCCCCCTCACGCTCCCCTCCTCCTGCCTCTAATAACCGTACGTAATTTACTGAGCATCTGTCATCGATGATGTAGTTGCTCTAGATGTCTGCCACAGGTCACTATATCACGACCTACTAGATCAAACTTTTGAACTATCTAATGATGATATTGATTTAGTTTATCTCAGCTAAATAATAATTTTCATTTTTGCTGTCATTAGTATTTTATAATTTACGTTATGGAATCTGACTGAAGTAGTAATAAGTAATTCGGAAATAGTAACTATATGGCTCAAATACCAACATATTTATTAAATTTTGATGTACAATGTAATTATTTTTCATAATGGGATTGGCAAACTTATTAAAAGTGATATGAAAAACATTTATACCAATATTTTCATAATTTAATTACTACTTTTTTGATGTAATTAACTGAAAGATTTGTACATCATAATGTATATATTTAAATGACTTCGAGCAAGAATGTAAGAAACTAAAATTTTAAAGACAACAAGTATTTTGTGCAAAATGCTCCTTTGTATCTCAATAAAGTTATTTACTGTGTTCGGTTGTGCAACATCATAATTTAAATTATATAAAACAATAAATGAAAATTGTTATTCTTCTAATAACTGCTGTAATGAAAACTTTACACCATGTGAGTTATAATATTCTTGACCCAATCCCTTCATTCATGATTAATTTATTTATGGGCTTATATAATTCATTAAATAATATAAACATATATAATTTATTTACAATTTTTTGGTGTTTTAATAAATGTGAGCAATAATGTTGAATAAATACACGTATTGCATGTTTTTTGTTTTTGTTTTTTATAACGCCTGAACATGAAGTCAGTCAACTAGCGGTCTTGATATCAGCGATCGCACATGATGGATCTCTACCCACTCAGGCGTACGATACTGGAGCCTTGTACAGCCTCATGTCGCTCTCATAACTTTTCTTTTATTTTTGTATTTTAAAAGAAGAATTATCAACTATCAAGGAATCTATTAACCCGAGGATGGAAATAGTAGACATATTAATTTCGATTAAGTGTATTCCATCTTTAATCAGTCAGAGCCATTGACAATTTTTAATAAAGAACTGCTATAATATTTTGTGTAAATTAAGCACTTAAGTTCAAAATACTCCATATCAATAACAGGCCAATTATAAAAACTCTTAGGGCATTTCTATGAATTATTAATGCGGAGGTAAAATTGTTAATTATAAATTTTAAATTTATAATTTTTTTTCTTAATTTAGCCCAGAGAATTTATAATTCTCTATATTTAGTCTTTTTATGGAAGCATTCCTGAACATATAACTGAAGAAAAAAGTTAGAAACCATGGCGTATAATAAAGAATTTTTAGTATATTTTTTAAAACATTTACTCTATCTTCAAAAATATAGCCTCTGCCCTATATATTTATAAAAAATCAGTAATAGATTTTTAAAAGGGTTTATATACCTGTTATTGATGAGAATATTATTGAATTTAGGTGATTAATTCGCACCAAAAAGGTTTTGTGGTAAATTATAAATCAATGTGCGTTTTATTTACTACGTGACTTACGATCTCAAGTCGAATTGGACGTAATTAATTAATTTAAATATGCTTTTTTTTTCAAAATAACAAAAATCAAATATAGAATTTTTAGCGCGATATGCCACAAAAGGTTTCCTATAAAAATTCTTGTTTAATTTTATTTTTTTAACAGAAAAAAAAATTGTTTGAAAGAGAATGGTATTTATATGGTGAATGGATAATAGAGTCTTCAATTTTATTTGGTGCTAATAAACGTTCCTGAAAATTTATATTATTATTATTTGTCCTGAGCATCTGTGGCTAACGCCCTCAGTTATCACAGGCATTTAACACCAGTGACGTGGTTGAGAGGGAAGTGCCGGGATCTTCCGCAGTTCTACTCTTTCTTTCACCAGTGGGGATAAAAGGTTGGTTCAGAATTCTCCAGGATAATTGCAAATATTGTGAATAGGAACAACTGTGTTTTAGATGTTAAATTACCTTTTTTTTTCTATCTTCTATTTCTTAATGTGTTATAATTTAATTTTATATTTGTAAATATGGAGTGAACGAGTATAAGCGCAAATTTTGATTTATCCTTAGTTATATGTTTATCGTTGCCCACGCTCAGCGGAGAAAGGGGTGAGTTAAAGGAAAATAATAATAAAAAAAAAAATATAATCGCAAAAGGAAAAAAAAAGACAAAACAATAAAGAATAAATTACTGCTTAGGCGCCACGCTATTTTTTTTCTTGGAAATAACGAAAATCCCGAAACATTATGCCCTGTTGTTGAATTATGACCACTGGCGAATACCTTTACATGTAGATAACGGAAAACCTAGGGGTGTTACCTACCCACCTGTTGAATTATCGTAATATTCTGTGAACAAAAAAAAAAAAAAAAAAAACTTAAGTAAATTAACAAGTTGAAACCAGAGAAAGAACAGCAGAACTATAAGTACAAAAGTTTAATAATAAGAAGAAATATATGTTGATTTAAATATATGATATTTATGAAATACACAGAATGAAAAAGGAAAAAAAGAATTCTTATCAACTAATAAAACTATAATAATTATATTTACATTATTATCTAAAAGAGTATAAAAGTGAATATAAAATAAAAACAAAATAAAATATAGTTCAAACCCTACGTAGTCCTAGGGTGCACTCCTGATCGAACATAAGGTTGTCCGATATTTCCTTTCCGTCTCACCTTCCCCAAAAGTTTTAGGATGACACCTGCTACAACTCTGTTATCCAGGACGTGTTGAAGAAACGTCACTGCACTATATCCCCACTTCTAGTGTTAATCACCGTCCATAGAAGTAGAACACCATAATTTTGAAAAAAAAAAAACACACATACGATGACATTTCTCATATGGTGCAATTTCGGTTCAAACAGTAAAGACAGAGGGCCTTTAAACTATTACCACTTCATATTGAACAATCGTAACGTGTTCCAAAATCAAACTGTCAAATTCACAAAAAACAAAACCTACTCGTCTGAAAATATTGCTTGTGTTTTGTTTTTTCCCATGACAACCGTAACACCTCTTGTCTACACAGATCTAGTCAGTGTTTTCCTTTCACCATGGTAACCGTAACACGAGCTCTATCATTCCTATTACCATTGTCTATTAACATAGGAAAAAATGAAATACTACACAAAAATATTTAAAAACAAATAAATAATCATAAAAAATAAACAAAAATCTGCTGTGTATACTTTTTTGCACGAAATCGATTCTCTGAAAGTAGGACAAATTCTTAATACTGTTTTTTGAATTTTATTATATATTACATTACAATTTTCGACATTTTTAACTATTCGTAATGTAGTATTTAAGCTCAAAACCTATTTTTGGCACTTATTCCCTTTTATAAAATAAACGATTCAATTGACCAAACTATACCTACTTTACAATAATGTTCTATTTACGGAATCCGCAAAACTTCAGAAACATCATTTTTGGTTATCTACACTACGGTTCAAAATTTGTAAATGCATTTAAAAAATAATAATAATAATGAAGGAAGAAATAAATACAGGAAATCACTTAGAGCACTCATGCTCATATTGTTTCTTCCACTTACATGACTAAATCACTTTCTGAGGGGAAGTAAAATTATACGGAGTTTCGAATCCCGTTTAAACTTGGATGTTATGCTGGCTGGAATTCAGTGATTTACTCATTGGCTACCCTCAAAGGACTACGATAGTTTCAGTTACTGATACAGTTCCTACAATCTCTCTTAATTAAGGATAACATGAAAGGAAACATCTTGAAAACCTGCATATTAATATTAACTTGTGGATTTCATTATACAATTTAATTTCATTGGATTTGAAAATTAATGATGTATGGAATATCGATTATTTACTTAGAGTAACTTAATATTGATTTTTTCCCTTGCTGTAGATGAAATTAGTTATGTTTATTTCTTTTAAACATTATAATAATATTATTATTATTTTTAATTTAAATTTTATTTTATTTTTTTAAAGCCGTTTTATTAAAAAAAATAAATTTTTAATGAAAATCTATACCACTTACTAAAAGTTGTATTAACCATGCAAATACTGTTCCTCTGTTCTAAGTGATAAGTCTGAACAAGTCAATTTATCACTAATTAAGGATTAAATTAAAAGAATACCTGCATTTTATCATTAAATTACGGAAATGTTTTACCATAAATAAAAGAATGTTGTATGAGAATATAAATATTCTTATAAAATATCTAAAATTCTTTATTTCCTATAAAAATTATACATTATAAATTTGGTTTTATAAACATTTTTTTTGCCGTTTTAAAAAATCTGTAATTTTCATGGTAATTAGTCAAGTAAAGGTATGACAAACAAAAATATGAAAAATCACAATTACATAGAATAAATGAACTGAATAACCTCAAACATTTTAGTATGATAATATTATAATGTAAGTAATGATATTCGCGTAATCTTGAAAGGCCGTTTCGTGGAAGAAAAAAATGTATGTTATCAATAGTTTGAAATGTAACAATATTTTCTTAAATATATAGTTTTATTTATTGAAGTAATTTATGCAAAAGCTGTAAAATATGACGAAAATAATTTAATTTTAGAATGTCTTAGCTCAGCGAGGGTTGGGACATAAACAAGAAGAGATCATTATTTGGCCTTAACGATCCTGTCAAGATTGCTATTAAACGACTTCAGTGATTGATATCGTGCAACTTGTTTGGTTATACATCACTGTGTACTTAAAGATTATAGCTGATCAATTTTTTTTTTATAATGAATTTCTAAGTAATTAAAAAAAATTGATTAATGTGAAATTGCGTAACTGTATTTGTACTGAATTAATTATATTTTCAAGGTTTAGTGATATGGATATCATCTTTTTATTTATGATATATTGTTGTATTGTAGTCCTTTGAGGGTAGCCAATGAGTAAATCACTGAATTCCAGCCAGCATAACATTCAAGTTTAAACGGGATTTGAAACTCCGTATAATTTTACTTCCCCTCAGAAAGTGATTTAGTCATGTAAGCGGAAGAAACAATATGAGCATGAGTGCTCTAAGTGATTTTCTGTATTTATTTCTTCCTTCATTATTATTATTATTTTTTAAATACATTTACAAATTTTGAACCGTAGTTTAGATAACCAAAAATGATGTTTCTGAAGTTTTGCGGATTCCGTGAATAGAACATTATTGTAAAGTGGGTATAGTTTGGTCAATTGAATCGTTTATTTTATAAAAGGGAATAAGTGCCAAAAATAGGTTTTGAGCTTAAATACTACATTACGAATAGTTAAAAATGTCGAAAATTGTAATGTAATATATAATAAAATTCAAAAAACAGTATTAAGAATTTGTCCTACTTTCAGAGAATCGATTTCGTGCCAAAAAGTATACACAGCAGATTTTTGTTTATTTTTTATGATTATTTATTTGTTTTTAAATATTTTTGTGTAGTATTTCATTTTTTCCTATAGTAGTTAATAGACAATGGTAATAGGAATGATAGAGCTCGTGTTACGCTTACCATGGTGAAAGGAAAACACTGACTAGAGGTGTTACGGTTGTCATGGGAAAATACAAAACACAAGCAATATGTTCAGACGAGTGGGTTTTGTTTTTTGTGAATGTGACAGTTTGATTTTGGAACACGTTACGATTGTTCAATGTGAAGTAGTAATAGTTTAAAGGCCCTCTGTCTTTACTGTTTAAACCGAAATAGCACCATATGAGAAATGTCATCGTATGTGTTTTTTTTTTTTCACGATTATGGTGTTCTACTTCTATGGACGGTGATTAACACTAGAAGTGGGGATATAGTGCAGTGACGTTTCTTCAGCACGTCCTGGATAACAGAGTTGTAGCAGGTGGCATCCTAAAACTTTTGGGGAAGGTGAGACGGAAAGGAAATATCGGACAACCTTATGTTCGGTCAGGAGTGCACCCAAAGACTAGTGTGATTTAAAAATCAATATTATAAAACCAAAAATATATAAATTATTTAAAGATAATATTTATCTATAATATTATGAGAATTATCTAATAAATATTATGAGAAAAGCATTGAATTCATTTATGAATACAAATAACAATATAAATGAAGAAGTTAAAATAGTAGAATATTAAGCATGAATGTAACAGAATATAAAACAAGTCTACACATATCAATAAATTAAAAAATTAATTTTCTATTCGTGTATTTAATTTCATAAATAGCTTCTTTTTTTTTTTTTAATAGGTAAGTAAAATGGAAATTATAAACCTCAAAATCAATAGAAATATAGGAAATTATTATAATTATGGTTGTGGAAAAATATTTATTAAAAGTTAAATATAATAAAAAATATAGCGATGAAAGATTGTAAAATTCTGTATCAGAATGATTTTACTACAATATTTGTTTTAGTACCGTCCTCTTATTGACCCAATCCACGCGCTAAAAATAGGATAGTAACAAATTTCTTTGTCATGTTTTTTTAATATATCTACTCTCGCTTGGAAAAAGCTGTCTAAATCCTGTCAACTACAAACTAAAATATAAACCTTTGAGTACAGAAAAAGAAAAAAAAATCTACGGTGAATAATTATATTAAAATACAGTCGTATTTTATTATGTAAAAGAAAATTTGTATTTTTATTTCACTCTATTTTTTGCTTAATGAACTAATTGTATTAGAATATTTGCTAATAAAATATTCTACATAATATAGTTGTTCAAAATATTTATTAAAAGTATGTATAGTAAATGTAGAAATTCAAAGTTGTATTATGACTATTTAATAATATTTTTGTATTAATTAATAATATTTTTTTTAGGTAAGCTGAATGGACTATTGTCGATGTTAGTAAAAAAACTACTTCATCTTATGTGAGTTTTTTAACTTTCAATACTTGTTATCAAATTTCAGTATTTTCGGTTTTTGTATTAGCTTACTCAGTGATAAAGTAACGTGTTAGCTCAAATTTAATCATGCGGAAAATTCATTTTCTAATTGCAAATTAATAACAGTAAAAACTATTCGTGAAATAAAAAGTGTGCAATTATTTATACATAATTTATCATCTATTATGCAATTGAAACTTCCGCTAGTTATTGATAATTTAAAGGCTATTAGTTTAGAAATAGTAATTGGGAGAAATTCCACGTACTGTTTATTTGATCTTATAACGTTTTAAGAAAATCATTCTGCTTATTAGGATAATTTTGCCTATTGCCCAAAAAAATCTGTGGCAATATTTTGTGCTTTACTTTTATTCCATCAACATGTTATTTTATTGCGTTTTCTTATTGTTGAATAAAAATGTAAAAAAAAAAAATATGTGTATTTATTACAGAATATCTAATTAACTATTTAAAATTAGATACAGACACATTTAAAATTTGTAATTGTTATTAGGGTTATATAAAATTAGGCTAATGAAGAATTGAGAAAATAAAACTTTCATTTTTTTTAAATTTAATATTATATAACCCTATAACATGTCTACAATTTATAATTTAATACTTTATAAAAATATTTTTATGAAGTTTTTTACGCAAATTTGGGGCAAAAATATTATTTTCTTCATTAAGTTAAAATCAAATATATTATTGATCTCCAGTACAAAACAATGCAAGTTGTCATATTTTCCTCTTCTAACTATATTCCATCTTACTTTACCATGAGACTTTAACTGATTTATAGTGAGCTCTATTAGGTTTTATATTTAGGTACATTTGTCTGCAAAGTTGGAGGTGCAGTTTCTTATTTGTTCAATTTATATTGCGCGTCTATTTTGTAATTACGTTACTTCATTTGGATATCGTTATAGCTTCCAAAAATTTTCTTCTAGAGTTATTTTTTTACACAGTATTTTAACGTCCGGAAAATCAAAATCATGTCTTTTTTCCCCTTTAAGAAGTTTTTCACGCATATTTGGGATACAAATATTTTTGTCTTCATTGATTAAATATTAACTTATCTTATTATCGATTTCCGGGACAACACAATGTAAATTGTCTCATTTTTCTCTTCTAACTATATTTTACATTATTTCTTCTTCGTTGACCTTGAGAACGCTAGAAGTGCTTTACAGTGAAGGGTGGGGTTATTTAGATGTAATCAACCTATTCTTAACAAAGTATGGAGGTTAAGTTTTCATTCCGGGGGTCCCAAGAAATAAAAGTCTTCCTGACGGGATTCAAACCGGCGCCGACGCAGTTACGAGGTTACTGAGGTCTCCCTTGATTACAAACGGCCACATCGTTATAATGTTGATAAATTCCATAATATATTTATAGTTCACTCTTTCCATAATATATTCCAGGAAAGTTCAAAGAGTTATTTTTATATACTACTTCCAGATTTTTATTTTTATATTTCATTTTACTGTATAAATTGCAACTTTTATTCGTAAGTGTATAACCGAATTCATATTCTAATATATCATATTTTTTTAAATGTTTTATTCTAGCTTTATAATAATTTATTGATATATGTAGACTTGTTTTATATTGTTACATTTATGCTTGATATTCTACTATTTTAACTTCTTCATTTATATTGTTATTTGTATTCATAAATGAATTCAAAGCTTTTCTTATAATATTATAGATAAATATTATCTTCAAATAGTTTATGTATTTTTGGTCTTATAATATTGATTTTTAAATCACTTTTTTTTCTGGCTTTTTTTATAGAAACTTATTCTATAAATAATTACTTTATTTATAAATCCACTTCCATGTGATCTGGATGAATGATAAAATTGTTTAATAGAGTATGACTTTTTCTTTTCTTTAATTTTGAATTGATGTATTTGAAAAAAAAAAACTTATATGATATAAATGTTAGACTTCGATTTTTTTTTTTTTAAATTAGAAAGAAAATAAATTTATGAAGATAATCGAAATGAAAAATTAATATAAAAGAAAATTAAAGAAGATTCAATAAATATGAAATGTTCTTAAACTAAAAGTAATGTATATTTTTTTATTTAGGAGTGGCCATTTAAGCAGTGGGTTTCATTAACCTAAATTTTGTATGGCCTTCTTCTAGATTACCCTGCCCAAGGGCCATTCCTCTCTTAGGCCGTGTCTTATCAAGGATTCTTCCATTTCATTGTCTCAGGTTTTCTATGGTCTACCCTGTTCTGTTTTACCATTTATTTTCTATGAGTGTTCCTCCCTAGGACAACTTTCTTCAAGCATAGCTCATACCTTAAACGATATATTTAACTAATTCAAACTATAAGAAATAAAGATTTAAGTAATTAATTCTTATAATAATAATGTTTATATCTTCAATACATTACACAAATAAATATTGATAGTTATGGTAGAGTAAAAAAAGAGAACTGTTTATGTTTTTAAAAAATAGCACGCACTTAGCGAAAGAAAATGTATCAACAATGAGTAAACGAATATTTTACAACACTCTGGACGTGTTTGAGTTTACAAAGCAATGTCTGTCATATTGTGAGGGGAAGATTTTGAGGGGTGCGTTCACTATTTCCACAAACGTTTTGGGCTGAATTTCAAAAAAACGAGATAGCAACCATAACTCAGTAAAAATATTAAGAAAGAAAATAAAAATTCTCTCTTAATTTATTGTTATGCAGGTGCTTTGTTGTTTTTATTCACTATCGTATAGTTGTTATCTCGTTTTTTGTTTTCGGTCTTGAAAAAGGCCAAAAATTTCGGCCGAAACGCCTGCATGAATAAAGTAAGATTCTCTCATTTGTATTAATTCTTACTTTCCTGAGCGCACCTACGACCATCTTTTCTTCACATTTAATCCATGGCAAAAATTATACTTGATTGTGTAAAATTTGACACATATAATATAGCAATATAATCAAAAGATTAAATTCATGAATTAAGCAGATTTTAGAATTACTGAAATTACAAGAGCGGAAATAAAATTTCTTGAATACCTCAGTCTAAATAGTGAAGAAGCCTCTAGTTTGTGAGTTACTGTTACTTCTTATAAAATTGGAGCAAATCTAATAATAACGCTGAGGTAGGTCAGTGGTCATGATGCTAGTTGCGAAGTGGCCAAGCTGATACCCACTGTTTTTGTACGCTCTTGATAACAAGAATATTTTTATTGTATGCACATGGTATGTTATTGGTCGCACCACGTGATATGGATAATGAAGTTTCATCTACGCTTCAGGTGTGTTCAGTGGAGTGTCAACCATAATTCTTTAGCTAGTGTCCTTTTTAGCTTAATTCTCTGCTTGACTGTAAGTGAGAAGAATTGAAAAATTAAATTCGGCGAGGTAAAAACGTTGATTTGAGAAGTTTTCTTTCTAAGGCGAAGTTAAAATATATTCTGAAAGTTATTTTCATTGTCTGAAGGCCACAAATCCCACAAATGAATTACGTCCAATTTTAGAACTCATACAACTCAAATAAATTAGCCATCCGGAATACTTATTAGGCCGGACTGGGTCAGTGGAAAGAAAAATTAATGTTGCGTTTTCCGATGGAGAGGCAATTTTCCAGGCGGAAGAGTTTGGAAAGAGCATAAACTCTGGAAGATATATTGGAGCTGGAAGAGGCAGCGACGATTAGACTCCCTGATTAGAAGATGGATAGGATATCGCCGCTGCTCTGCCTCCGAATTCGATTCGGTTTGATCACTCCTCGTGTTGTTTGATTTTGAATTTTATCATTTATCATTACAATGGAGTGATATTATTTTTTTTTTTTTTTTACGTTCCTTACTTCATGGATAAGGAAAGTTTTGTCGGTCAGATCCATACGTTTATGAGTCCACCCAAGTCTAAAACCAGTATTTATGATAATAACACAAGTGCCAGGAGAATCGAATCGGAAAAACTTTGCGCTGTTTGCGAAAAAAAAAAATGTTTTTCTTTTTACTGTAGGACCAAAATAGCTCTAAACTTTTTGATTTTTGAAACTTGCTTAAAGTTTGATACACATAGTACTTTAAATTTTGATATATGACATAAATCTTGGAGAAAATGTTATACAGCTTCGAAAATTTAATTTACTCCTTACTCAATAAGTACCAATAAAAACATGTTTATTAGTAAAAATATAACAAGGAATTATTGTGTTTTAGATAAAAGATATTTTATTATTTTTATTAAAACTACCAATCACATCTGCCTTAACTATTCGACTTTGATTTATGGCAATCAAGTTTTTTAGATGTTTTGTTTTTATCCATGATCCCCAGTTATAGTAAGCCATTCTGCCGCCGGTGACTTGATTTATTTAAATTGAAACTGCCAAGTGTCCACAATTCGATCATTTACCTATGGAGCGAATCTGTTGAAAATTAAAGATATAGATGTTAAATATTCTTTAAAATTTCAAAGAAGTATAATTCACTTTTTTTTTTTTTTTTTTTAGAAAATTACCTAATTTTAATAATCAATGTAATTCGTTCTGAAAAATTCCTTGAAGTACTTGAAAAAATTAAAATAATAATGTGATTAATTAAATGTATTATTTTCTTTTTTTTATTATTTTAATTTATTCATTATGTCATATGTTTAATATAAATCAAATCTATACCTAGAACTATTGAAAAAAAATTATTAGTGAAAAAAAAAACAATTGTTATGGTCAGTTAAATTTGGTCATTATACATCAATATGAAGTCAGTTAAGTTATTATTTACTTCATTAAACTCCAATTACCTTCAAACTAATTGCAATGACTACCCTAGATGACATAATGTGTTTACGAGATTTTCTTTTTCTTTCCAAGAAAAAGAAGCATAATAAAAAAAATATTTATGCTTAAAACTAGGTAATATATTATAAATAAAAAATATTTAATTGGAATAAAATTTAATACATAAATAAAAGCAACTGTTTAGGTAAGTTAAATTATTATCCTTATACATGTATATAAATTTAATTAATTTATTCACTAAGTCGTGTAAAACTTCAATTATTTACAAACTGATTGCTTTGACGCTCATAAATGATATCATATCCACTATTTTTTTTCCTGTTTTTTATTACAGATAGTCCAAATGATTTTCACAATATTCATGTATTTAGTAATATTAAATCATATTAAGTTCATATATTATATATTTATACGGTGGGTTTTACAAATATAAGAGAAAATGATAGGTAGCTTACGTTGAACGAGTTTCCAAGCTATCAAGTATAAGATAGCTTGATACAATCGTTTTGCAGAAATGGCCAAGTGGCCTGGGGAAAATTGGCCATTTTCCTCGGCGACCCTTGAGCTACTGATATTGGCCATGGGCCGTTTTTCCTCCTCCAAAGGAATGTGGTCTCAATTGTAAGGAATGCTCTCCTTGACATGGCAACAAATAGTATACTTTTGCTCTTTTTGATTAGGGCCTATTTTGGGAACGAGAATTTTATTTGGAATTGTGGTATACCCACTTTCAATATACTCAAATAAACAATTTTCTTGCTAAAAGGAAATGTTGCGTCCTAAGGATTGGATTCCATTTTTATCAATCAGTTGAATAATTATTTTAATTATAATATCTAAATAATTCATTAATACTTATGTTGTTTTTTCCCTTTTTCTCTAGTACTAATTAATATTTTCTCAACGCTTTATAATAAATTAAATTCCTGACTGAACTGAAAAGATCAATTTAACACATTTAAAATACATGAACATTACAATGTAAAATTGGGAATGTATAATAATATTTTTTTAAAAATGTTTGATAATTATTAGTAGCATAGTTTATATAAGGTAACGCTACAAACTCCGAAGACCCGGGTTCGAACCCGGCTGCGACAAATAATTATTTATTCTGTCACTGTAACCGTGAATAAGCGGTGTGGGTTCGGCAGTCCTCCGTGGTTCACCCAGCCTCACAAAATATATACCCTGAATTGAGGAAAAATCTGGCGGTAGAGCGTGATTCTGACTAAATCACCTCCTTGCAAAACCGTTAGTTTCGTAAAAGGAGTGTAGTACTTTGTAAGGAAGTATTATGCTGTATTATACTGTATTTATGACCCTTCATGGGTTGTAGCGGTACATAATTATTTTATTTTTTTATATTATATGTAAAAAGAAAAATAATCTTTGAATAAAAATAAAATATTAAATTTATGTGCGATCCTGAAAATGGAGAAAGGGCCACGAAGCGTTGAGGACAAATGAATTACGAATAGATACAATCACAAGGAAGTGAAATTTCTCAAATATTGATGTATGAAGAAAATAATTTCACCAGTAGCTTTGTTGTACATTATACAATCAATATTATTAATCAAAATGAAATTTACTGAATTTATTTCCTAATTTAAAAAATGAATCATTTTGACAAGTACTCCCAAAAACAACCTGGATATTTCAATTAAAATTATAAAATAAATACTAATTTTAAAAACGAAAATCTTAAAATCAATCACAGAAAATCTATACTACGTAGTTGAATAAAATATGTTGGTTCATATATTTACAATTAAGAAATATGTACAACAAATAGAAAACTATAATATTTTCCTAATGTATTATAAGCTTAAGCGTAACCAAAACTAATGTAGGTTTTTTTCTAAGAGCAGCTTCATCAAACGAAGTAACAAAGCTGTTCTTGTTTAGGTTTTCTTATAGGCCTGAAACTATAAAATAATTATATAACTCTTTAATAAAAGTAATCTCATAGTAAAGATTACATACGACAGTTACAACACAATAATTTATCTGATAGACTGTTTTGTCTTATTAAATCTTAATTTTTGTATACAAGTATGGTGCTAGCACAAATGTATTTGTTGTTATCGTGTTCATTTCATTTAATATCAACCTTAAACTTTATTTTATAACTTTATTAATAATGCTGATTTACTTATTAATTCATTCTTTCTTTTTTATTTGTCATCATATCTCATGGCAGATTTTTATTATAGTCAAAGATCAGTAGGCAAAACAGAAAAGCTTTAATTAATTTCTGTGCTAACAATGTTAAGATTATTGAATTAGATATTCCAGAAGAATAATAATTTATTTTAATTTTTTAAAAGTTGGATTGAAAATGTGCGTTTTTAATTAATACATAATTGTAGTTTTATCAATGGCTAAATTCTCCACTTGTCTGTCTCATGATATTGTATTTTATAACTAACATCATTTTTACTTATTGTAAATATTTTTAATACAGTTGTAAATATTAATAAATGAATTTAAAAAATTTATATTTAAAATATTTAATCTGAGTTAAGCTTGTAATTTAAAATTAATAAGAACACATAAGCTACTTACTCAGCTTATCGACTTATCCAGTGTGGTTTGTTTTATTTTTTAAAAATTCCCCTTTTTATTCTAATAACCAGAAGAGTTATGAACAACTTGTTTTGTACACAACTTTAGCTATCCGTTATGAACCAGAACATTTCTCAAGAGAAAACAAAACTTTTAATGGTCATGACTTTTAGTAGAACGTAACGGTAGCCCATTTAATTAATTGACGGAGTACTTCGGCGCCTACCGCCGTCAAAACGTATACTTTCTTATAAAAAAAAAAAATAATAAAAAATAAAAGGTTATTTTTCCTAATGTATACTAACACCTAGTTTTGACCCCTACTTCAATAAAGCCTTGTATTGTCATACTTTTCAAATCATTGCTATCTTCGTGTTCTTGATATATCTCATCAAATATGTTTTCGAAGGATCACACTAAACAGTAGAAAATCCTCATTCATCCACTCTTTCATTTGGTCCTGATTTAGTATTTGATTTCTGCGACAATATACTAAACACTGTGAGGTATGATGCAATCAGATATTTTGATAAATTCAACACGTTGAGCACAACAATTTAAAAAATAAAAATAAATAAATTATCATCATAGCAGAGAGTATTGTCGTATCCTATCAGTCACCTTTGCTATTCTGGTAAATTAATAACCTATAATATAATAATAGTGAAGTATAACCATTTGTTTGGAATCGGAAATAATCTGTTGGTGTAATGACACTCTAACGATTATTAATTAATTAGTTAAAGAAATATTATTATATTACATTTGCTAATCACTATATATTAAGCTAAATGTCAATGTTAAAATTGTTTCATTTCAATGTGAAGAACTTTAGTCCTGAAAAGAAATATAAAACCTTTTATATTCATTAAAGATCTTTTTTTCAACTATTTATAAACCAATTTATGAAAATTCCTTAAATGTTTTATTTGATACCAAATACATGTTTTTATTCAATGATGAATACATAGGACGTTCTAGATTAGATTTTATTTAGGGTTTTGTGTATTTTGAAATTAAAGTTGAAATCTCTTTTAGCAGTTAAGTCGATTTTATAACCTTTTTTCTCTTGAGTTCTCCATTCCATTTTATGCTGATATTTCTCATCTTCTTCTATTGGCAAAATAGGCTTATGAGGTTCTCCTCCTGGTCAGTTCTGACATATTGTGGTGGCTATCTATAAGTAACCAACCTATTCTAACCAGAATGTTGGGTTTTATATTTCGTTGGGCCATCACGATATAAAAGTCAATCTTCCAAACTGGATTCGAACCGGCATCACTGCATACCAAATGTTCTTAACTGTCCTCAGCCACGGTCTAGTCGTATGAGACTGGCCTTGACTTGCTCAACAGCTGCCACTCATTTCTGTCTGACCCTTGCATGGGTAGCTGAGATCCTGAGATCCTATAAACTGATGATTTATAATCCCAATACAGTTCGTTTTTTCTTTCTTCCTCGCCAGATACCCACTCCTGGGAGTCTTGAAAGGTTTACAAATTTTCTTTTAGTTAAGCTTGAGATGGAGAAATAAACTCTAATACCCACTGCAAATCTCGTCCTCTTTCTCTTCATGCAGGATATCTTTATTAGTTGAGCTGAAGTTCTGGAAGCTCCTGACCATTACAAGACTGCATGGATCAAGCCTGTTGTGATTCTGCCTCTGGGCTTGTTGTTTTTATGCCTTATACAATATTGGTCTTTTTCTCGTTACATGTAGGCCGTATTTTTGCCTTCTATCATCTTTTCCTCTACATCTACAACCTCAAAGGGCATCCTGATGTCTTGTAGATATCTCCCGATGATAACGTAGACCTATCAGGTTTCAATTGAAAATTGTCAAAACATTTGGAAAAATTGGATTTTAATCAAGTTTTGAACTTGAAGACCCTTAAATAGTTGCAACTAAGACTTTTACGTACAAGCTAAATCAGGTCTAAATTACGCTGAATTTCCATATGGTTTGGCCTCTATCTCTTAAACATCGATTCACTATTTTTTTTTTTTAATAATTGTTATTATTCTGGTACCTATTTAGATAACATTTGTATTTAAGGTTAGTATGAAGCCTTAATTTAATTTCGCTTAACTTATTAGGTACTGTTCTTCTTGTTTCTTGTTTTAATTTATTCTTAATATTTAATTTTGAATATATATTTATTATAACTTCAACTTTCAAATTAAATAGCCCTGAGAAGGACCGAAATAGTAATATTGCGTTTAGTATAAAGTGAAGCAGAGAAGGCCTCATTAAGACAGTAGCTGAGACGACTACCTTTGGAGCCTGTGTTTACATTGCCCCTCATTAAGCCTCACACGCAAGTCTTCATTTCCACTCTCAATCATATTTTATGTTAACATTTCTCTTGTTTGTATTTAGAATTTCGTCTGTAATATATCACTTTCGGTGGAAAACTGAATAAATAAATGAAACTAAGTTATAATTTTTTTTCATCATTTCTAAGCCATGAGTGTGTAGGGTTTGATGTAAGGGTAAGGGTATCCAAAATGGGTGGAATCTCTTGCAATGCATTTTTAGAGGGAATGAGGAAGGGGATATGAGACGGATGGAAACTGGAAAAGTGGATTGAGTATGCTGTCTCATGACAGGGCTCACCAGGTTTCGTGATGTAGTCAGTAAGTGAGTAGTCCTCAGTCCAATCTTAGACTGCTGTGTGGCAAACACACACAGCAGTCTAAGATTGGACTTTATGAATGTTCCGTCGGTATTAATGTTGGACAAAGTAGGTTAGAGCAGTGATAGAGGCTATCAAAGGATTTTGTTGTGCCTCCATGATATTATTTCCGCCACTGTCGCCAATCCGAGTGTATGTATGTAGTTAGTTTTCGCTCTTTGTAAAGTATTATGTCTCACAATATGTCTCACGATACTACCGTGAAACTGTTGGAGATTCTATGTGGCTAACATAGAAGCATAGCTGCTTCGTTGAGGAGAGCTGTTTTGAGAATACGTTTGTATATCAGTAATTTGAGACAGAGAGAAAGGCTAGTAGGTGATTAAGCCAGTGAGCCTTGTTACTAACTGGCTTCATTTTTTTATGACATTGGCGAGTTAATGTCTGTTTTCTGTCACGAGTATGAAACTTGGTACACTACTCTGTTCTAGGGACTTTAGGGAAAGTACACTTAAAATAATATAGCCAGTCTTTTTAGGATTAACTGTAATATTCAGCCCCTCTAGTTTCTTGATGACTTCTTTACAAGCGTTATATCTACGGTTGGATTGGAACTGACCATAAAGGATACTAGTATACAGAGTGATATGGAGGTGTTAGGTGCATCAATACAAGAGACGAGGTTACCTACAACTAATGCCTAGTAGAGCCATTAAGTGCATGTATAGGATCTTCGTGCAAAAGAAAGTGATGTACTCGGTCAGATACTATCCGATCGTAGGTGATAATTCATTTTAAAAACGTAAAAAAAAAAAAATGAAATTTTACCTCAGTTGTAAATAAACGGTTAAGCCATTCAGATTACAAAGTTTTAATGTACTTTAAGCTTTTACTTAGGGCTCTGACGGGATAATACTAAAAGCCCTGAAACTCGGAGAGCCCAAGCATCATGCCGCCGCTTCTGACCATTTCTATTTTTTGGTAGAACGGAGTTGAAAACAAAAACGAGGCCCACTAAGGTGTAGGGAAGGGGAGGGTGCTATATTTCCTGGAGGGTGTAAGCAGGGACTGGTCCCTTTTTTATGTTTTGATTTATGACTGGCTAAAAACTGGTCTTCGAGTCCATTTGTCATTGGCCTCACAGGGCTTTACAAGGGGTAGCATTCCCAATAGGACACGGTCAGGTGTCTGTTTGTTGGAGGACTCTTAATATCTGCATTGAGGTTGGAAATTCCATAATCCACGTTATTCGTTGGGTTTATTTATTGGTGGATCTCTACGTTTTATTATATCATCAGTGCAGAGATAAATAAGCATAAATGCAAACAATCCTATCTTGGATTTTAAATCTTTGCAATGGTTTTTCCTCGCCATATTTTAAACTTACAAAATGTTTTTCACATTAGAAGATCTTCTTCTTATATTAGGTATTTTTAAAAAAAATCTTTCTATTAATATCATTATTTCATACATACATCTTCAGGATCAACAATTTTCTATCTTATACAGTGATAATAATTACATTAACATGTTTATCTAACATCCACCTGGAGTTAACTGATGTTTCCAGGTTAAGTCCGTTACTACTGAATACAAAGTTTTGGACGTGCTCATAATTAAACTAAGTTTATTATGCTATAGTTTTTATATTGATAGGTTTTATGCTAAATGGTGCCACTAGAGATACATGTAAAATTATCAATGAAATTTTTAAAAATGTATTTTTTTATTATGTGTGCTCTTAAAAAGTATCGGATAGAAATTTTCATCATGATGATGTAATTTTTAATTTTTTTTTACTCTATAAGAAAGCATTATAAAATGTATCTTATCGCATTAGAAATTCCAGATTCAGATATGTTGAATAGTGTTAGAAAATCAACAATTCGCTCAAAAATGACCGACCTCATTTCAATGTTTTGTCCTAATAACATAAAAAGTTATATAGGTACATGGTGATGAACATGCACACTCTCGCTAAAACTAAGGGGTTTTTAATAAGCAAAAAATTAGATTGCCGAATAAATATTTATATTGTGTCACTAACACATTATAAATAATAAATTAATTTAAAAACAAAAATTATAAATCTATTTTAAACTAAATTAAAATATAAACTGTACCACTTAAACTCATGAAGGGTCAGGTGTGCAGTGCTTTGTAATGAAGTACTGTTCCTAGATCAAATGTTGGGCAAGGAGGTGATTTGGTCGGAATCTCGCTGGACTGTCAGATTTTTACCCAATTAAGGGTACCTACTTCATGAGGTTGGGTGGACTCCGGAGGACTCACGGCCCACAGGACTGACTCAACGGCTACTGGTTACAGATAATAATAACCTGCTACAGTCGGATTTGAACCAGGGTCCTTGGAGTGATTAGTCCATTACCTGAAATCTGCATTTAGGTAAGAAAAAATAAAACATTGTTCAGAAATTTTGAATGGTCATGATTAGAGATAGTCCACAGTATAGTCTTTTTTACACTCTTTGTACTTAAAGTGTGGAGTATTAATTTAATCTTCAAGCTTTCACGGAATAACTTTCCGAACATGTTAGGTTATTTTAAAGAACTAACATAAAGGTAGATTTTCCACAATTTATTCAGATGTATCGATATCAATGATTACATTTGAGCGTGGACTGTTAATAAACAAACATTTCCGGCCCTATTGCCTCGGTTGGAGATGATGTTTGCATTACCAACATCAGGCGTGAGGGGGATAGAGTGCAGAGGGTGTTTCCCTCCCCGATATTGTTATAACGAGGGTGAGTCAGATGAGTAAATTGCTTTTATTTGTAAATTGATTTCGTTATAGCTTTTGATAATCTTGTTTCAGGTGAAAAGTCATTGTTACTGGAAATTCACTAACAATTATAATAATTACAAAGATTAAAAAAAAAAAAAACAACAACTTTAATATGAAATTTAATCAGATTCGCTGGTTTTCGAAAATATTAAATATTATAACAAATGAATTTAATTTACAAACTAATTATAATTATAGCCTCTGACTTTTTTAATGTTGAACAATTAAAAAAAAAAGATTCTATTCTATAGATTCAAATTGATTCTAAGTTTTCTTTTCATTTTTTTTTTTGTTTTCTATCTGAGCTAAATGCAGATTTTTATATTAAGCTGTTTCCATTAAATGAGTTGTTATAAAAAAATAATAATCATATTTGAAGATTCTTTTTAATTTTAATTAGGATTCAATAATAATAATAAAAAAGGAAACACTCTTCCCTTGATGTTAGTCACAATCTATAGGTCACCGATTTTAATCATTTTTTTGTTGTTATTTAACGTCTAATAATTTTAAATATGTGCTCTAGCGTTTATTTCTAAGTGCCGTAGTTACCATGATAAACAGAAAAATTCTAAAATGAATTTTTTTATATTATGAAAAATACTATTCCTTCAAAGATAAACGTCATAAACAACTGTATATAACATTCACTAGCTTTAATATGAGTGCTAATAGACATCTATACGTCTTATGGTTCCTGAGATATGTTTTGTCACAAATCAAAAGTTTTGTTCGAACAAATAGAAATTTATATCTTGTGAGTTTATTCAGGAAAATATCATGAAAACGAAGATAAACGTTATAACTAACTACCTTATGTTACATTATCCTGGTTGTAATAACAGTGCTAATAGACATCTGTACGTCTAATGATAGCTGAGATACCGATTTTTACTATAATTTCTGAATGAATGTTATAGTAAATATACTATGATTTCTATATTTTTGATTACAAAATAAATTTACTAACTACTGAGTTTTCGTTGTTTCGTAATATAATATTAATTTTGGAACTCCTTGATTTATCCATAATTTAGGGAATTCACTTTTAATGATATTTTATTAGGTGTTTCGGTGTTGTTTTAGTTTCAATGATATGCAGCACCGAATTAAAAATTAATTTTTTTTAAGGTTTTTAAATTACCACCATTTTTTATTCCCCCAAACTGTGGTAGGCAAGCTCATTAATTTTTACAAGTTAACTATATATAGTTTTCATTAAAATATATTGAGCTTAAAGTATGTCAAGTCCCAAAGCTATCGCTTTATTTTAAGAATTAGTATCCAATTGTCCCAAAAACGTTTTTATCTATTGTAAATAATTAGACTTGATTTTTTTAACGGATCAATTTTTATTTAACATTTGTCTACGATAATAAGATTGTATTAAATAAAGATTATCCTTTCTACATAAAAGTTCTTGCATAAAAGTAGTTTAATAATTATGAGATAGTTCACCGTGGATGACTTATACGAGGAGAAGATGGTTGGAGATGTGGTCAAAATAAAACACAAATAAGATGATGTAACTTATTTCTGTTTTATTTTGACCACACCCCCAACCATCTTCTCCTCGTAAAAGTAATTTAATTTAATACATAAAAATCATGCAGATACAGTATTGTGAAATATTTTGCTGAATAAAAAATTAATAAAGATTTTAGACCCTAGTCTTTAATTAATTTTTCCGTGAAAAGAGTACATTCTAGTGGCTACTGAAAAAGCATTTCGGAATATTTTGTAATTCCGTGATAAAATCTTCGAAATAATGAGGAGTAAATATGTGACGAAGGGTTTGTGACCTGAGACGGAGGGCAGCTGTAATAATTAATTTTATCAATTATAAGGCAGGCTATGAGGCCATTAAGGGAAGGTGTTGCTGGTAAGGGCTCCAGAGTGCGCTAGCTACATCACCTTAATGAGAGCACTAACTGCCTTAACACAAGTAAAATGCCACAAAAGCTAATGCAACTTCATCAACACTGGTCTTAATCAAAAGATAAGCTTTCGGCTCGGAATCGCATCAAAAACTGAAATCGCGCCGAATCAAAAAAGTTTTTTTTAGAGAGCGAAATGTTTTTTGTTCTTTTTCAAGTCAATAATACTTTTCTACTTTCTACTTTCTTGTCAATAATACTTCTTCTTTTTTTTTTTTTTTGTATAAGTCAATAATACAAGGCTCTTTTTTTTTTGCAAATTAAGTAACAAAAGTTATGAGAAAATTCATTGGAAATAAATTAGAATATTTATTATATTTGCGCAGGTTTGTAATTATAATTTTGTTTATTATTTATTTATTTATTGATATTTACAACTGTATAAAAAAAATACAACAAGTACATTTGATGATAATGACATAATGATATGATACAGGATGTAGAGAAACTACCCAGTAGTAGAATTCTAAAAACAGTTTACAATATAAGGTCACGAGGCCATCTTCTTTTCAGGCACCTCAGAGAATTCCCTGGAATGGAAAAAGAAGCAAGGTTAGAAACTAGTGGGTTTGGGTGGTTAGGGAGTTTATTATGGAAGGAATAATATCGGGTTTGGGCTAGATCGGTTACATAAGGAACATTTAGGTCTTTATGGATGGTTTTATTAGTAACAAAAGAAGGAGCATTGAGGATTTTACGAAGGATTTTGGATTGTAAAGATTGGATACGAGAGGAATTCGAAGGTTTAGTAGAGCCCTAAAGCTGAACTCCATATGTCCAGATAAAAAAAAAAAAAAATTTAAAAAGTAAGCAACAAGAAGTTAGTACAACTACCTGTAGGTAGAATTAACCTTTGCTTAAAGATACTTGAAACAAAGTTTTTTTTAAAAGCAAAAAACCGGAAAAACTTATAATCTTTCTAAAACAGAATCATAAGAAACTAGTGAAAGGGGTTTTAATAAAAAAGGTAAAACGACAGAACTTCAAGAATTCCTTAATTTGCTGACAATCCAGAGAAACTAATTTTTTGATACTTCCTAACATTACCTAATACTTCCTAATTCTCGAAACATCGACAAAACACTTACTCAAAATTAATTTTTAATTTTAGATTTTAAGTTTTAAGGCGTGATTTTAAATCGAGCCAAACGTAAACAAAATCCTTAATAAGATGTATTAAAATCAAATTCACTAACATAATTAAGGCCAATTAAAAAAACTTTTAGTAATATAAGGGCTGTAGGCGTGCCTTTACATTTCCCCTCTTATTTAAGCGTAGATTGGCTGAAAGTTAACTGTTGGTTAACTTAACGCTACTTACGGGGTTCCGGACTTTAAGTTAAAATCTTCGAA
This sequence comes from Halyomorpha halys, assembly GCF_000696795.3. Classification (NCBI taxonomy): domain Eukaryota; kingdom Metazoa; phylum Arthropoda; class Insecta; order Hemiptera; family Pentatomidae; genus Halyomorpha; species Halyomorpha halys. Next base: position 576,678 of record NW_027104983.1, on the reverse strand, counting down.
TTGAATCCTAACTAATTTTTAGAGGAATTCGAAGGTTTTATTATTATAATTTAAAATATATAAATTACTTATATAGCCTATAAACTAGAAAAGAGCCCCGACAATAACGTTTAAATAGGTCTAGAAGGACGCTTTAAACTGATATAAGTTAGGGATAAGAATTCAGCCAGTTCAATTGATAGTGAAAATAAAATGCCTTGATTTGAGTACATTATAAACTATTGTATGAAGATGGACCAGGTGGCAGTCAAAAAAGCTGGCAATGACAAAAAAAAAAGTGGCAATAAAGATAGCTGAATAATACTATTTATTAGTTACCGGCGTTTCGCCCCACTTGGGCTTCTTCAGGGCTGGGTTTGAAAGTAGAATAGGACTGATGGACAGACAAAGATGGTCATTCTATCTTTAAGATCAAGTTCTGATGAAGCCCTGCTCGTCCTTATTAATACATATTTTTAGTGATATTTTTGTGCCTTTCTTCACCGTCACCCGGATCATATTCCATCATCACATACGGCCAACTAACAATCTTCCAATTTTCATTTATACCATAATAAAGCATTATGGATATAAATCAAAATGACATCCGATTACTGACAAGGTAATCAAGTATTATGTACTTAAAAAGCAATATTCGTGCTCAAACAAAAGTATTTATTTTATAAGATTGTAAAATTATTTCAGATTTTTGATCATGCTGATGGTAGAACAGCTCTGAAACTTAGATAAAAAAATATGTATAAAATGAAGATAATAGAAAGAAATTTTCTCAGAGATTTCTATGTAATAGGAATAATATGTTACTATTATTGTTGTTCGCCAATTAAATCGTTTACAACTTTTTGGGTATATTTTTAATCAGATAAATTGATTTGAGAAAAAAAGATCAATACATGTTACACCAAAAATTACAAAAAGAATATTTATACACGTTATTAAAATGTTTAATTAAAACATGGCATTTTAACAAAAAAATATTATGTATAAATGCAAATCGCCGAAAGACACTTTTTTTGAAAAATAATTCTAATGTAAAAATAATTATAATATTTACATTAATAAATTATAAATTATTCATTTACCTCCTGAATGTGAATGAAAATATTCTTTGTTGAATCAGAAAATTCCGGAAATTAAATTTACCAATTAATTATTATGAACCAGAGGTGTTTTTAATTAACGTTTTGTTGCGGTGTAAGAAATTTTAAAAAAATTCTTTGATTGACTTTGATTTATGTTTAATATTTAGTTATGTTTTCATTTTCATAATTTACTACAGATTGTTTTTTCTATATTCAGCAGGTAAGTTTAGATTTTTTTTTATTTCTCTATATGGGAAGAATTTCTTTTAGAATTATAAACAACATGTATTTCTTTGATTATCATATCATCTTTCCTTTTTTTTTTTTTTGTAAAACACCGTATTAATAAATAAAAAAGTTGATACATTTTATTTCAGGTTTTTTTTTTTCTGAACTTTTAGTGTGCTATGCACTGATTATACTTTTTTTTCTGAGATAAGGAAATTTTATTGAATATTTCGTAAAAGTTTTATAAGATTTGGTTAGTAAACAATAATAGTTTTTTTTCTGTTAGGCAAACAATTCTCTAGGAAACATCAGAATTTAATCGAGATTTTAGATAATGGATGACATTTTCTCTGAATTATAAAATGATTTCGTAAATAGTAATGATAAAATGAACATAATTGAACAAAAAAATATATATATAATTTGTGATTTAATAAAAATTAGGTCTCAATCTAGCCATGATTTTGGATTCGATATCTGCAGATTCCGCCCAAATTTGGAAAGGATGTCCTCCTCTGATTGTTCAAAATTGGAAACGGGATATCTGCCGAATAATTTGCTGAAAACAAGTCGAGTAAGGGCGGTTGTAAAGGTAGTCTGTTTCTGAATCTAACTAGACTGCATTCATGTAACAAGGCTGACTTCAGGTAAATAATACAAAAAACACAATATTTTGTGATTTCTTTTGATTAAGTACAAATTAACGACTGATTGTGCCTAGAATAAGAGAGTTCATCTCATAGGAGCTTAGGTAGAGACTAGAGACATTCTCTTAATATCTTGAAAACCCTAAAAGTTTGGAAATTTAATAGTTTAATTAAGTCTTCTTCAAACAGCAAAAGTTATGGGGAAACATTGTATTTATAGATATTACCATGCGCAATATAGCTTAAAAATGCTATTTTGAGAACTTAATTTATAAAATATTTTCTGGAATAGAATAAATTTTAGATAAAGCCAGTTTTTATTTGGAAATTTTTGTTGTGAAACAAAACCGAGCACATACGATTTGTATTTTTATTTTGGTTATGCATTAAAGTTTCTTTTTTAATATCTGTATGCTTCTCAGATATCGGTTTTCATCACCAAGGTTTATTACGGTACACATTTTATTTTTTCATCTTGTCTATTTTATCGGAGTTAAAAAGATATTTCGAAACAAAAAAATTAAACTATTCTATTTATCAAATTCATTAAAGACACAGTAGCATTGGCCGTGATTGGCAGTGGACGGACAAGAAGAAGTTTCCAACGCCTTAATAATGAAAGGTGATCCCTGCGCTAACATTTACCAGTGCACGCCCAGCTCTCCTTCACAGTTGGCCAACTCCTAATCAACTTACAGCTGCTTCTTTATCTTCCCTCAACTATTCCGGGGCAGAGGCAATTTTTACAGGGCCTTATCTGCAGCTAACAAAGGGCCCTGCGGTCTTTCAGGAGTTTTAGTGGTCTCGGATAGGGCAGGGGGAACACGAAAAAAAAAGAAAAGAAAAACAACATTTACCACTACGACCTTTATATTCTGGACTTCATTAGAAAGTTTCATAAATAATGTTTATATAGGAAGGAGATGTAGTCAGTATTAACGCGGTTCACCGTTCGTTCACTTCCATCCGATTTAGTCATCAGTTACCGACTTTTATATTGTCTGAGCGTATCACACTAGATTATCTCCACTTCAAAATCAATAATTATGTGATTTATAACAGATACAGAGAATAATTCATTGATAGAAAGTAATCTTTGGACACAGATGGGACTCAAAACTGTATCGAAGAATTATTAGCCTAATATCTTACCGCAGCGGAATACTCCACTCAAAATAATAACACAATGTTTACAAAGTCATTAAAAATTAATTGCTGAGATTAATGAATGGACCTTCAAATTAAAACGCTCAAATCCTCGATTAAATGTTGTTTTTTTAGTTCACTGCTGTTGGTTACTTCATGCTGGGCATTTCTTAAGTTATTACTAACTAATGTTAGCCCATACTTACATTAACCTGCAAAATTTCATTTTTAATTTTTGTTTTATAATAAGGTACAAACTAATACTAGTAGCATGGTAGTTTTTACATGATTCAATTTTACCAACTTGTACAATTTAACTCTTTTACTTATTTAACTCTTAAATACATTAAACATAATTAATGTCACTATTGTGTAGTTTACATACTTGTATTCATAAACTAATATTACAAAGTTTTATTATGAAACAGGGTCCACATTATAGGAATAATTTAATATGTTATTCTCAAGTCATTCATATGTATGCAAGGAACCATGCTAACTAGTCAATACTAGTTTTAACCACCCAAAAGGCAGTTCGAAATTCATTCATTATCAGTTTTAATTACTCTTCCCTTTGTCAAATCTGTTTGGATATTGCTGTTCCGCTGCAACATTGAAAGCAAATAGTTTATCTAGTAATTTCATCTGTAAAAGGAAAAAAAATCCTTTTCATATTAAACTGTCATAAGAGCGATTTTTGTATTCTCTTGTACAATAATAAAATATTATTTATGGATCCAATTAATAATAATTCAATTTATTTTTGTGGTTTGTGGTTTTATTAAGTGTTAAACGTTGAAGTGAAGTGCTGGTTGTATGGAAAAAAAATCGAATTTAAACCGTTATTTATCGTTAAATCCAGTTTCAACTACAATTGTTGATTATAATCATTATCGGCCAGGTGAAACTAATTGGCCCTACACGGCTTATATGGCTTAGTATTTATTGCATTACTTTTATAAAAGCAGTTAAAAGAAGAAGCAAATAGAACATGGTATAAACTAGTTTGAACTACAAAGACTATTTAAAACCAGTTGAAACTAGTTGTGCCCTGAGAGTCAGGTTAAAACTCAATTTGACATTTTAATGGATTCTTATTAATGGGCCTCAATTTGACATTTTAATGGATTCTTGTTTTCACTGTAACATGTATAAATTTCTTAGGCTTAACATGTATGAATTTATTTAACAGAATTCATTACTTAACATTCAATTTTGACTGATAAATGATGTGATACAATTATTTATCCTCATTTATTCAATTATGGATCCTTGTGTCTTAATATTATCATTACGAAAAAAAGTGACAGTCTAACTTTTAAAAATACAGACTTCCAATTCAGTAAGAATTAATTTATCAAATTCTAATTGGATGTAGGTGCCGATGTGTGCTTACCTCCCTATACCTGATACGCCAGTTACATATATTCAAATATGCATTCACTCACCGACGTGTAAATGACAAGGTGGAGGGGTTCCCGTATCTCCCAAGGGTGTAGACCCATATCTCCTCCAAAAACTGTATTTCCTCCTCCTTTTATACTATAAAAAGGGATTCATATACATATATTGTTTTTAGTTAGGGTCAAACGAGTTTTTTGAAGAAACTAACACCCAATTGTCACTGTAATGAGGCTCAACATAAAAACTTCAACAACACCAAAATAATTGTATACGAATCAGAAATATTGAGAAATATGGCATGAACTATTTTTTTTTAATTCTTCTTTAAAACTATACTTAAAGTGGAACTAAAAATTGGAGTTTATTTTCCGTGATATAATCTGTTCTCTCGTTTGAAAGTCTTCCCAAATTATGACATATATATATATATATATATATATATGGAACATCAATTGAATAAGGTTCCCTCCAAAAATTCATAATCCTGTAGAAATTGGGTCCTTCTATTCTCCAAAAATGTGATTCACAGCATGGGCCATGGCATATTGTGTATATTCATATATTCCCGAGTATGTATAATATACCCTTTCATATTTTTAAATAAATTTTCAAACCACTAGATTTATATTCTAACTTTTTATTTCACTTTTATATTTCCATAATTATATCCCTATAATTATGGAAATTATAATCCCCACTCCCTTGTATTATAACTTATAAACTTATAACACTCCCGTGCCTACATTTAACCATTCCTATTTTGTTATCTATTACAAAATGTATTTCAGAAGATATTCTAATCGATTTAAATTAGTATTATAACGGTTATAAGTAGAACAATAATGCATTGCAAATAAACATAAAGTGCTGGATGATAATAGAAAAAAATGTTTTAGAACTTTTTTCGACAAAAGGAATTACAAACATAAAATCGAACTAATTTAAATTGGTTTCCTCTTTTAGTTTAGATGAATTAAATTGTAGGTGTAATTAATTAAGTGCACTCAACAGTATACTTTAATAACGTTGCTTTTACTCCTGTATAACTGATCCGCTACCTTGGACTATATCTGAACAAACAACTAACTTCGAATCCTCCCACAAGACTAAAAAGACAGGAAACTGTACGTTTCCTTACTTTCATACTCGACTTCGACTATTACAACACTTACTTGGCAAAGGGTCTAAATTTCCAATTCATTATAAAATACTAATCTACATCATAATTATAATGCCTAGCTGAAAATACGGAGTTGAGATTTGAGGCTCCACTAAACCTTTGAATTCTTCTCGTATCCAATCCTTACAATCCAAAATTCTTAATGCTTCTTACTTTGTCACTAATAAAATCATACATAAAGACGTTAATGTTCCGTGTGTACCCGATCTAGACCGAACCAGATACCATTCCTTCCATTATACACTGTTTAATCACTCAAATCCACTAGTTTCTGAACTTTCTTCCTTTTCTATTCCTGACAATCCTCCGAGGCTCCTAAAAAGAAGATGGCCATGAGACCTTCTATTGGGAAAGCGTCATTAGAGTGTCTATCTACATGCCTATATCACTTCATTATGAACTAAAATCAAATTGACTGGATGTATGTTTATAAATGTACAGTTGTAAATAGCAATGAATAATTTTTTTAAAAAATATATGTAAATAAAACATTGCTGAAGAAAACATGAAATTTAGAACTGGATAATAAAATGAAATTATTGGAACATTGAACTTTTTTTTAGCACTATTTATGTAATATTATTATCCCAATAAGGGTTCTATTAGATCGACCATAACAATATATTATTATTTTTACGCCTAGGTAACGGCTAGGGTGATGGTAGTTTTTCGAATCTCCTTGGTGTACTGTAGACATCACCCCATAACCCTTGGGAAAATGTTTGCTCTCCAATCAACTAGATTTCAGTAAGGGTGTGTGGATGGGTCCCTCAGGAACTGTTAGCAGCCTTGTTTAATGGAAGTTAAAGGGACGTACGTTCGCAGGAATGCCGTACAGTGGGAGGAACATACAGTGAATGTGAAAATTTGGAAGAAACATACCCGTTGAAATAGAATTTTTATCCAAACAATACACAATTACTCATCATGCTTGAACCATCTAAATATATTAAAAATAAAAAAGTTAATAACTTCCTTCATTTATTAAAATAATTAATAATAATCAATTAATTATAATATAGCATAACGTAACATAATATAATCTTATATAATAATTATCAATTATTACACTATAATAGTAAGTAATTAGTAAATATTATCTTAATTAAATTAATTGAAGCCTTTTGTTTACTTATCATTTAAATAAAAATTTACATTAAAATATTTTGTAAATGATTTCATTAGAACTGTCGTATAAAAATCGAAATTTAACTATAAAAACGACATTTTCTTTTTTGAAATTTTGAAAATATAATTTATTATATTAATATTATAGATTGCCTAAAAAAAACTTGCATATTCATAGTTACATTTTATTCCAACATTTCATCTAATGACTTGACTTTTTTTAGCGTAATATATGCAATACATCCATGCTAATTTGTAATATTATTAAATACAGACACTGCTCGTTTAAATATTTTTTTCTTGTGCCTTAACTAAATCATAAAATAATCAATGTTCGGCAGTATTGCGTACACATGAATTGATTATTTTATTTTATTTTATCTGACTTGTTTTTAATTTAGCATCGGAATTTATTTTGTTCTTTTTGTGCTGATTTTATATTCATTATGTTGTAAACAATGTATAATAACTATTTCATTATGTATAAATAAATAAAAATAACTATTACTCGTACATAATAGTTATTTTTATTTATATTAGTTATATTTATGTTACTCTGAGTAACCTTATCCCGGAATAAAATTTATCTTTTTATCTTATTCTATTCTACGTATAAAATCATTTGTTAAATATTCAATTCTGCTAGCTGAAATTGGAGACCTATAGCGTACAGAAGATAATTGCGATTTTAAAGAAGAAACCTAGTATAAACATATTAAAATAGCATTATTAAATTGCTAACTCATTTATGGATCCTAAAATCAAGATCAGTCATTTTCGAAATGTATACAACCACTAGATATCCTTTGGGCGCCTTTCCGCTCCAGGATACTGAAGTATCCAAAGGGTCCTCCCGAACTTTGAATAGGGTCACGAAGTTGGTGCTTTGTAACTGAGGGGCCAACTAAAGTTTTAACAACTTTTTTTTTTATATATATACATTCATTTTCTAATTGGCCTACCTTCTGTATAAGGTTTTCCAATTAAACTTTTTTTGTCATTCTAATGATGATAGTAAATTTTCAAAAAAAAAAGAAGTAAGTGGTTAGAAAAGTCTACCGAACTGTAATAAGTACTTTTTTTTGTGAAGGTAAAATATTGTACTGCCAAGAAGTTTAGGTATTGAGGTCATTAAAATATTTACTACTAAGAAGGTTGAGCCATTCATATAATATAAGCATTTAAATCGTTGGTAACAGAACTAGTATATAGTTGTAAACAAGATAATGTTTTCTGTACTAATTTATGTCTGGAAAGAAGTTGTTAAGAATCATTCATTAATTTAATTTAATTTATTTGTGACTTAATATGCAAATTTGTTTGGTCTTTAATATGACTGTAATATTAATTAATAATGTTTTACATGAATAATTGAAATGCATTCTCAAGTCCTGAAATTGTATAGGGAAACAATTGAATGTTGATATTAGGTTTGATGAAATGAAATTATGAAGTAAAATTATTTAAATTTTGTTTTCGTTTTAAAGACATGCGAGGGGGAGAGGAAAAATTACAGAGTACCACCCTATTCTAACCATCAAGTTTTCATTTACTGGGGACACGACAGAAATAAAAGTTGAGCCCCCCAGGCTAGTATGGAACCGGTGCAGCTGCATTTCCAAAGTTGCAAAGACCTTCGCCTTAAATCCCTCAGCTACAGACGGCCATCTATTATTCAACTTCCACATTAATTCGAAATTGGAAAACGAATGGAAAATATTGTATAAAATGAATACATATTTCAATAAAAAAACAAAATTATCCACCAGAAATAAATACTGTATAAAGTAGGACTAAGAACCATTATAACGTATGCTTGTACCATTTGGAGCTACACTAATACAACTAATATGAAACAACTACATGCATTCCAAAGCAGAGGGATTAGAATTTTAAATAGCTATTATGGATATCCATATTACACTTGTATAATATTATTACCAAGACCGATTAGGGTTTTGTTTTTATGGCTGTGGGGTCATTGTGTGATACGGAGAAAGAAAAGGCAGACTAGCTATAAGTACAGGCCAAATCGTAGCATCATCTACAGGAAAATTTAAAAAAAATTTATGGCAGGACGATTGGTTCATCACGGGAGACAACAATTTAGGAATGGTTCAGCATACGGTGGAACGTCCGGCCGAAAACATGAATCTGCTACAGAGATGTATAAACCTTCGGATAGACCATACTCGACTCACCCGCTTTCATCTCATGAAGGAGGAAGGATGCACGTATGTGTCGCTGCTGCAGAAGTGATCTCGCTGTTGGGCACATTCTTACTGGGTTGCTCTGGAGTCACACCGATTTTCTTCATGTGTACAGGAAATGATCAGAGAAGACCTCACAACAGTAATAAATTCGTGAAGTGTAAATTGTAATTACTAATATGTAATTGTGATTGTAAATTTCCCACTTTGTAATTTAAACTGTCATTGTATGTCATGTAAGTATGTAAATTTCTCATCTTGTAATTTCAATTGTATTTGTATTTCTACTGTATGAACATGCCAATTGTAATCGAATTTGTAAATCAAGTGTAAATGGCCCGAGTGGTCGAAACACTTAAATAAATAAAAAAAATCTGTATTTGTATTACAACTGCCAATTGTAATCTAATTTGTAAATCAAGTGTAAATGGTCCGAGTGATCGAAACATTTAAATAAATAAACAAAAAAATGTATTAGTAGTAAGAAACATGTATTGTTCGAAGATGTACCACAAAGCGATATAGTAATAATTGTACATTTTATATTTCTGAAATAAAAACGTTTATATATTTATAAGATTCCTTCTAGTGCATTCTTTACATACCCAAAGGATTAAACTATATCTCTGTAACTTTAAAGTAAAGGCACACTGCATTATATCCCAAGAAGGGAGAAAGGAACACTCCATACAGTAGCAGAAGGACTGAATTGAGTAATGCGAAACGCAATAAATCAATATTATAATTTATTCCATAGAATCTACCATATTTTCCGTATGGACAGGGCGGGAGGGGGAGAGTCGGAGCCTGAAGGGGCGGGAGGATACAGCCAGCAGATAAATCATTCAGAGGTGGGAATCGATAAGGTACACATAGAGCCAGGCAGTGACGACGGCCTACGGGGCTCCTACCTGTAAACAGCTGGACCTTCCCAGCACAATAACCCTTTAATTAAACGGCCTTTTCATTTGTGGGGCAGAATGTACTCGTAGCCGGCTCAGGCGTTCTTATTGTTGTTCCATAGCGGCTTTAACAGAGCCCAGCTCATTGCGAATAAATGAAACAAGAGGCGGCTTCCTTCTCTAGCCTTAGAGTTGTTTACTCAATACCATATTGCATTCCTAATTAAACCACCTCGGAAATAAAATGTAAATAACTCAATGATATAAGTGAATAACTCTGTTATGAATTTATTTTTAACTGTGATATGCTTGAATTTTCAAAATAATATCCAGGTAAACTTAAACAGTCTTAATATTTCAATGAAATAAAATGTAATATTCATACTAATACGCAAAGGCGTGTATTTCAAAAACTACCACTCAGATTCAACAATTTTTTTAAATATTTTAATGACTACACAGGTAAGACTGAAACGACAAGAAACTGCTCTTAGATTTATATTGTTACTACACCTACTTTACAAACGCTCTAAACTTTCCATTCACTACAAAAAATTATTATACACTATGATAATCAGATCAATTTGGACATACGGAATTGAGCTCTAGGGCTCTACCAAACCATTAAATTCCTTCCGTATCCAATTCTTACAATCCAAAATCCTCCGTAAACTCCTTGATGCTCCTTATTACATAACAAATAAACTCATCCACAAAGGCCTTAACATCCCTTTCGTTGCATATTTGGCCCGAAATTGATATGGGTCTTTTTATTCCAAATCCCTTAGTCATCCAAACCCATTAGTTCTTAATCTCTCATCCTTAATAATCCTCCGATTATGCACATGTCTATTGGGTATCCTTTTATAAAATTATAAAGTTTATTCATTATTAATAACCATGCATATTGCAATATTGCAAAATTTGATATAATTATGTTATGTAGATATGATGTTGGGCATATGCATTCAGTTGGTGTTTTATTATACTAATGGTGTTATTTAAACTTTTTACTTTTCAGTTCATTTATTTTATAATTTCTGTATCTTTGGCCAGGCACTTACGGTTCTAGAACACTGAGTGCTGCTGGCCACATTGGTCAATTCATTTGAAAGATCTGAAATGACTAGTTTTAGAAAAAGTTAAAGTGTTAAAGTCCAATCAAGGAGTTCAAGAATTTGTTTTTAAATTCCATCAGAAGTAATGGGAGACATAATATAGTTTATAAATAATAAGATAATATACTTTTTCTACAGTGCGTCTTTCCTTTACCAAGTTATCCAATCCCGCAGTCCATCATACTTCTTTGATCACCTTAAATTTAAACATTCTTTTCATTCTCGTTGTACACGTTTTCGGTCCTCAGACTTATAAACAATGACCCACCGAATTACAGCTTTTGACAAATCCTTCCTTACCATCTCCTCTTTGGTCAAATTACATTCCTTTTTCCAACCATCGCTCCATTACTCCTCCCACCCTCAAATTTGGCTTATTCCACTGTTTAACTACTGCAATCTGAGATTAGTTAAAATAAAAAACTAGTTCAGGATTTTAACTAGAGTTGACTGTATTTTTTGGGTTTACGAATAATGAGACATAGTGAATAGTGATATGCCTCAATTCTTGAATAAATTATGACAATTACTTATATGGTTAACCAAAAGTGGTTACAAATTTAATTTTGATTGTTGATTAATTAATGATATGATCATTTACTTGGTGGTTGATTTCTGATACTGCCATTTTCATTGGAGCTTGAAGATTATCTCTTTTGCTATTCTTGGTCGTCTCATCTTGATTCCGTTCCGTGTTGATTATATAGTGTAAATTATTACCTCATCCACAGTGATAGTGATAGTGATAGTTAACTATCAGTAATTGCAGTTGCCCTAGATAGCATGTTCACTCATTCATGGTTTGTTCTCACTCCTTAGTACTTTGCTCATAGGGTATCGTCTTACTTCATTTGTTTGCCACTAGATGGCAGCATTTTAAGTTCTCATTCAATATGTTTGAGGGGGCTTCCTCAAACATTCACCATTCCCTTACCATCAAGTTCCAATAAAATTAAAAATGATATTCCTAATTCAAGCATAAATTGTATAAAATCTAATGTACTCTGAAAACTTTTCTTTTCCAAGTTACAAATATCACGGGTTTGTATATTTTGCGATTTTTTTTTTGTTTAAAATCCTAATAATTATTTTTATTATTTATTAATTATTGTTTTTTTTCTTTATTCTTAGCCTTAATAGCCCATAAAATATTTTTGTAATGTTAAAGTACAGGGATGCGTCCCAGAAATAATAAGTAATTTATGATTATTATGCACGGAATGCACTAATAAAATTATTGTATCTTGCAAATTACCAATTGAAAGTATGATATTATTATTGCATAAATAGTGCTCCCGTTGTATCTTGTTACAACTTAAGATTCTCAAATTACTTCCATAATCACTTTAGTGAGGACTTATAATGAAAACTGTGCTATAGGGCGTTTATTTGCAACAGAATTATGTGTTTTCAAAGGTTTTTTAAATTTAAAAACTATAAATAAAAGGATAACATCACGACCCGATGCTTAGAAACGGAGCAGTAACCAGAGACATAACAAAAGCTTCTGTAGTTAAGTATTCGTGAACTTTGCCATTGCTTCATAATCGTGAAAGCTAGTGCTCTTAACAAACTTTTTGATATGTTTAAGATTACTTTGTCATGCATTCGCCTATCATAGGTCAGTTATAACAAACATCGTATAATAATGGTATATAGTTCTTAAAATGTAGCATGGTTACAGAACATGGATTTTAATATATTACATTTTTTATATGCTAAAATATTAATTAATTGGATGGGAAATATACATTCTTCTTTTTTTTTGTAGTTTTATCTAAAATATAATAATCCAAAATACAACGTTTTAGTTTTTTTTCTATTTTGTTAGTATCTTACTTAAAATGCCTAGGTACATCTTTCTTAATTTTAAAATATAGGATTTCATAAATTCAAACTGTTGTAGAGTCCTTATTTGAAACAACTAAAACACAAGGAAGGCTCAAGTGACCAGATATTCTGTGTTCATCATAGTATCAGTTTTTAAAGTTAATTTTATGTATAGTTTTATGTATTCAATCGAATCTCAAAAGCTATATATTCCAGCAGTTTATTCCCTACATCTTTTCATGAAGAAACCTTTAACTTAAATAAAATCAATCAAATCGTATTCATTTTCATTGATGTATTAGATATATTTTCACCAATAAAATACGTTTCATTCTAAATTTGTTATTTATAAAGCTCATTTATTTTTTTTCCATTCTCAATCATCTATTTACTTAATTTTTTAAACCACCTTTATTTTAAGATGAAACACTTTTTATTTTGTTGTATAGATCAGTTGTCGTAAACTGTTCTATCCTATTTCTACTTGTGACTCATTGCCACAAACAGAAATATTAGAAACGAATAACTGGTTTTGTTTCTGAAACATTGAGTCAGAGTACAGAGTGAGAACTCTATCAAAAGATTTTTCAAAGTATTAAAACGGATTTTCATTTGTACAACAGAAGCAACAAGAAAGTTGTTCTTGACTGTTAATTAAAGCAACAGAGCAAAACATGTTCTGTTAAACAGTTTGCTTCTTGGACTTGCAGAGTTGTATTCAACTGGTAACAGTGTGACCGCTTTATTGTTTTTGTTAACTCGTTATCATTGTTTGGATACATTACACAGTTTAAAACAAGGATTATATTATTGAGGGAGAAGTTGTTTTGGAATCCATTCGAAATGGAAATCGCACTATAAGAGTATACATATATTACAATTAAATATTAAATACAGACTTTTCGGCTTAGCTTATAGGAAAATGTAACATAATCAAAAATAAAATAAATGTCTGATGAATACCTAAATCTTAACATGAAACGTTGGAATTAACTAAGCGTAGTTAGTTTACTCTTGTTTTTTCGTCAATGATGTCCCAAACAATTCCTTGATTATCTCCATCCATGTGTATTTTAAGTTCTATTTTAGAATGACCTGGTCCAATCAAGGTTTTTAATTAAATTAATTGATTGTTTTAACTGAACCTAAAGAGATATTTATTTTATAAATGTACTAGCTGATTATACTCTTGATTGGATAATACCTAGAAATTTAGTTGATATAATAAATTTTTAATTTAAATTGTGTAATTTAATTTAACCAATTATTATTTCCTTTACCTTATGGGCGCTGATGACCATTGGGGTTTACGCCCTTAAGCCTAAAGAACAACTTCTGGACTATAGATTTCCTCTGAACTTACAAAATATAACTAACTTTATAAAAAATAACTTTAACACACTCTATTGAAACCGGTCTGGTCTAAAAAACAAATATTTTTGGTTCAGCACAACACAACTACTTAAACAAAATAAAACACTTTAATCTAAAATCTTTAGGAAAAAATCTTAATAGACCATATGTTTTCCTTTTTTCTAACAAGAGTAGGTCAAGTTTTCAATTCTTGGGTGCGTTACGAAACCGAAATAATCCGCCCAGGACGGAATCGAATCGGCGTCAATACAGTTTTGAAGTTGCTAATGTGACGCCTTAAAACACTCTTCTATAACGGTGTTTTTTTAATACACCACTTACAACGCCATTTTTATGGAAACAGTTATATCTTACATATATGATAAATGTAATACATTTCACTTGCTCACTCACAATCATCCTTTTTTTAAGATCCAAAACTGAAAAAAAAAAATTAAAAAGTTTTCAAAATAAGGTCCTGATAATGGCAGTGATGTCTCTGGATTTATACGAAATAACTAATTATATTGCGAGATACTAGTTTAATCAATTCACGAATTCAAAAAACGTTTTACCAATTTTTTTACTAGCACAAACAAATTTATTTATTTATTCAACCTCTATCCCTAAGGGTCATTAAATTTGTAGTAGCATACGAAGCTTGTTTATTATTTTTCTTGTAAATATGACAATTATTTATTTTTATTATATCTATTAATGTAATTTGTTTCTGTTTTTAATTTTTACTTTTATTCTTTATTTATATTTTGTAATTTTATTTTATTTCTTATGTAGGTATAATTTAATTATCTTTTATTGTATTATTTATTTACATGATATTAAAAGTTATCCCCCTCTCTCTATTTTTAAATATACAATAAACTGTTAAAACACACATGAAAAGTCAACCAAGCTGTTCTATAAATAAAAAAATTCAATCCTCGTAATCACTACGTAAAAATCGCGATTAAAAAATGAAGTGATTTTTATACCATTTATCTATTTTATGAAAAGTACTGGTGAGTAAATAATAAAAGCCATATTGCCGTCATTTTACGGATATATTCCTACAATTATCTGCGATATAACAGACAACAGTTGTCGCTTGATATCAGCTATCAACAAGGAATTGCTCTCTGTTGGTTTTTATGCTCCTTCTGTAATTGCCCATTAGGTCATTAAACAACTCCAACTGTCAGTTTATTTTCCTAAATTGATTGTACCTAGGTGTTTATAGGCAGGGCCTGTGGTGTTTTGTTATCGCCCTTCCCTCTTAGCCTGCAGTTGAACTAGAGTGTAAACTTGCACTAAATGTTTATGGTTATGTTTTCAGGCACTTGGTCTCATTTACACTCTAATTGGTTTGGTAGACCCTTTTTTATTATAGCATTCCACATCGTATACATCTCGTATTCTGATATATTAAAATGAATTCGACGTATTAAAATGGATTTTATTGGCACAATTAAGAATTGTGGTTCATCAAATGACATTCGAAATCAATAAAGACAGTACATTAATATTCTTACAGACATTATTCTAAGATATCACAAACTTAAAACAATATGTTGGTTAGATTTAAATTAAATTAATATTTAAACGAACTGAGTAGTATTTTATCATAAGTAAATATTTATTTTACTCTACTAAATTATAATAAAATATTCAAATGTTAGCATGTCATGTAGATAAGTCAAGTTTTTATAGCATCTATTTCACTAGGTGAACTTCAATAGTTATATGTTGAATTTCGCTCTATCCAAAAAATCTTTATTAATGATTAGTGGATATACAATTAACCTTTTAGAACGCTCTAAATTTTTAAATAATTATAATTGAAAAGTAAATAAATAAATAAATTAGATTTATTCCGTTTTTTAAGAGAAGTTGTTAAAAAGTCAATTAACCAGGAAAAAAATTCAAGAAAATAAACATAGATTATTGATTTAAATATAAAGTACAAACATTAACTAATTGAGTCAATAAAAAATTATGTAATTTTTTTAGATGATTTTTTTATAACAACCACTAAGTATTTTAATTTTTGAATGGAATATGGTCCGGGTGCGGTAAAAAAAACTCAAATAGTAAATAATTATACTATTTTATTGAGCCAACGTTTAATTTTTGTTTTTCCGAAAATCGAAAACTCCGTAAAACCATTCGGAACTCCTAGGTGCGGTTTTGATTAATATTTATCTAAAAGGATAGATTATTAAATTAAAAATAGCATTAAAAATAATAATAAGGCTGTATAATATATCACTAAATGAATATCTCTCTATATAAATATATATAAAAGGGAGTGATTGAATCTTTGTCTGCAATCAACTTTTGAATTTGTGAACTGATTAACGTGCAGATTTTTTTTTCAAAATGTCCCCTTTCGCCTTGGGAAGGTTTAAAGATAATTAAATCTTTGAATTCTCGAGTATAAAAAAGCAATTTGGGCTCATTTTTTTTTTTTGGTTTGCGTTTTCCACTGTTATTATACATCACTCGATTCGTCTCTTGCCCTGGATTAGGAAAAAGACATTACTGATTATATTAAGAAATATTATATTTACAAAAAATTATAAAAACCTAATGAGGCTCAGGGATGAATTTTTTAGGCCAGCAATTTTTTTTTTTAGAAAAGAGCATTTCATATTTGTTTTTATCGCCCTAAACTACTAAATACCATTTTTCAAAGTAGTTTTTCACCTTAATTTATTTGGAGGATTTTTTTTTTTCTACAGGTGACTATTATTGAAATAATCTTTCATAACTCCTTTAGATTTTATCCAATTTCTACGTTGTAGTCCATATATTTTTGATGTAACTAAATACAATAATATAAATCAAATTATCAAATGTGTGCCATAATTACCATACATCTTCAAATACAGCAATAAAGAAGCATTGCCGGGTGAGTCACTTTTTCTATAAAAAAAAAAAAAATCTTCTGCCATAAACCTATGTCAATTTTTGACTTGTGTCATTAAATTAAACAAGATATATACACAAGATATGAAGTTGGTGAAATATTTTTCATGCTTTATACTGTAGGAAATTATACACTACAGGTGGATTTGTGATTATTTAATCAAAAATCCCAATGAAAGTGTAAAATTAAATTGAATTTAGTCCGTTTTGAGGTAGTTACGCTATTCAATAACATCATTATAGAAGGGTATGAAAAAAAAAAAAATAAAAAAAAATAAAAAAAAAATTACGCTTACCAACGTTTTACAGAGGATGCTAAATAGTTGGAAAAAACTAAAAATAATTAGATCTTTTTGCCTTAAATCATGTTTACAACGGTGGAAAATTATCATCATCTGTTCTGATACGGTTCATAATCAATTCCTATTTATTTCTCATTTGTCATTTAAATCCAATAAAACGGAATCGTAATGGAAAAGGAATCAATGCTAATAGACGGCATTTAAAAGGTAGACAATAGCCCGTTTCAAGTGGTTGCCTCCTCCTCGTATCCAATTTATTTTCCTTGATTGAACGTTAGCCTGGGATTTGTAACTTCCCAAAGCGCTTCCGTATCAACTCAATTAGGATCCCTAATTGAAAACTTTATTAATAAATCTAATTACTCAAAGACCGTTTCAGTAATTGGTTTATTTAATTGAATGCCGGTTGAGCAAGTTGACCAACGCGTCATTTTCAGAAAGCAATCTTGGGCATGTCGAGAGGAGGCAGGCCAATCATCCTTCAGAGCCGACCGCAAACCCCCTCCTCATGTGTCTACATAATTACACTCGGCATTGGGGATGCAATCTAACATACACAGTATGAGGCCATTGTCAGTTCGCGGTATTGTATACACTGCTGGGGTTAATTAATGTTAGAAAATATATTATTAATGTTAATTTCAAAAAAAGTTTATGATTTATAATTCGTTATTCATGAAATTTATGAATTCATTCCACAGATTATCGTCAGACACTAAGCTCGCCAGTCAAAAAAATCCAAATAATTTTTTTTTTTTGGTTGAATACCAAATATATATATTTTTAACTAGTTAGTTTCTAAGATCCCTGTACTAGGCGATCTTAAACTATGTTTTAATAATAAGAAAACACATTTTTTAATTAAATAACTCCCTAAATAAGAGACAATTTATTTTATATGGACCGGAATCTTTCCTGAACGTGGCGTTTTTTATCCTTGTACATCCATTAGTGTTAAATTTTTATAAATTTAGTTTAACGTTCATATGTTCTCCATATTAGAGTAGTAAAGGTGGGCTATCCAACCAACCCACCAAACAATTTACCTGAAGCTGTTATCTATTATAATAGATTAGTTTAAATAGACTTTATCCAACATGCTAAAATGCATTATTTTGCCAGTTAATGTATGCTCTCCTCTCTTCAAATCGCCTGAGTACGTAACGACGGACCAGTTTATATTCTAACAATGGGCAATCTATTCATAAAAACGGTCATAATCAACCATACTCTTTTAGTTTAACAATATCATTTTTAAACAAATTTTTCTTGATTTTTTTCAACCCCAACACATGTTGTGACCAACGGATATTTTATCAATTAATTACGTTACAGAAGGTACCTATCATTATTGGAGAAGTTTGTCGGGAGGTACGGTCTGCAAAGAACAACATAAATAAACAAAACCATATTTATTCATTTTATGCCGACGTTTCGACCTGAGTTTCAGGTCTTCATCAGGCCTATAGAACAAAAGAGATAACAACAACATTTAGAGCAACTTACAATTGAAAAGGAATAGTATACAAACAAGTTTAGAATTATAAAAAAATATAGAATTAAATCATAAATGATACTATTTATTAGAAATTATACTTTTTATAATTCTAAATTTATTTGTATACTATTCCTTTTCAATTGTATGTTGCTCTAAATGTTGTTGTTATCTCTTTGGTTGTATAGCCCTGATGAAGACCTGAAACTCAGGTCGAAACGTCGGCATAAAATAAATAAATATGGTTTTGTTTATTTATGTTGTTCTTTGCTGACCGCACCCCCCGACAAACTTCTCCAATCATTAATCTACGGTCAACTATCTACACCTCATTATAAGTAATATTATAATACTGTAGTGTTAAAAACAATACAGTAGGATAATAGTTATTGTGTATGTGCGACGTCTTTATCTCTTACGCAGTATTACTTGCCTCCAGTGTGGCTAACTCTATCGTTGTACCTATTCATTTCGTCACGGCGGGTGGACAACACCTTTGGCACATCCTCCATCAGTACAAGAATCTATCCACTGTGGAGGGCCTATCACAGTCATACACGATGATAAAGACAATTATTTTATTTCCTTACTCTCATGAGCTTTTTTTTTAAGACGAATTTTATTTTTATTTAAATCAGGTTAATTTAATTTCTACAGTTCAGGCTAGCTAAGGTTCCTTTTGAACACCCAGCCGCCGCAACAGGACATCTACAATATAAGAAGAATTGCAATAAAAAACATTCGCTTTTTTTTTTCTTGACAGAAATCAATAAGTCCGTGAGTAGTTTCTATAATTTTATGTAATAAGAAGATAAAACGGGTTTCTGTGCCTACCTTCACAGAATATTTACAAAACAAACCTGGTTCAAATATTTGCTAATACAGATCCGATTTAAATTATTATAGTTTTGTATTGTAGGAAAGTTCAATATTATTTAAGTAAGTGGCTAAAATCGTTCAGGATATTCACAGTTTTCATACACTAAATCTAATTTTTAATGTAATTATTATATTTTTTTATAAAACAATTAAGAGTTCAAATCTAAAGTATTAACTATGGATTGTAATTTCAACTTTATTGAAATTGTCTTTTCTGACCTACAGTGATCAACTAGATAGTATATGCGATGTTACAGATGCTTGCAACCTAGTTTTATTACATAGATAATCTACCATTAGTATAGTGTTCCTTATTCTTAAAATTAGCGAATATCTGAAGGGATATATATTTCGGAATCAAAAGCTAGAAAAATTGTGAAAAGCCTAATCTAAAAAAGAAAAAAAGCGACATCCAAATTCGCCTTTGTATACTTATATTCTTAAAGTGAGTAGCCACTTACTTCCATATGTTTAAAAAAAAATTTTTATTCATGATTCTGTTTTTAGTTGTCCGTATTTTTCAATCAGAATGCATTGCGAGTTCACCGTTTCCGTATGCATTGGAAACTACTAGAAATAAACGATCCCATCGTTCGATCATTGGGGCCAAAGTTTTGAAAAAAATAGGAACATGGAAAATTTATGTTCAAAAGATAACACAGAACTTGCTGAGGCAACAGGTATCCTAGAATAAAAAACTACACTATTACACAGATTGGACTCTTTATCTGATTTAATTTCCTCCAAACCCCTGCTTTACAAGTGGGCTCCTTGTATTCTGGAAGACAAAAACACCGGAATTTAATTTGAAGAGGCAAAAAAATTTCTCGATGCTTTTTATGAACCTACCAATTCCTTTATTTGAAAAAAAAAAACTGCGTCAGAGGTTTTTTTTATCAATATTTGTAACCTCATCGATCGTACTCTTTGTTATTATTTTTTTATTCCCCAAATAATAATGTATAATAATTATGAGAGATAGTTGACCGTAGATGAATTATACGAGGAGAAGATGTTTGAGGGTTCAAATTTCCTGTGGTCGTCGTACCTTATTTCTAAGGGTTTGTTTTGGTTCTCAATCATAGTACATTTTTCAGTAAAAAATATTAACGATATTATGGGGTTAATTAAGAGAGTTATTTTTTTAATGTTTTTATTTCATTATATGCTAATTGTTTTACCTCATATTATTGCAAACGAACACTTTTTTCTGTATTAATGCAGAGATATAATATGTAAGTTATATAATTACAAGAACTTTGAATTGAACGAAAATTTAGTAAATAAAAAAAAAATAGTTGTACGTTATTTCTCTTTTTAACTTAAAAGTAAGAAATAGATAAATTGGTTTATTTCTAGTACATAAAATGTTTAATATTTTATATATAGCTTATTTTATTTATCTAATGAATTTTTTTTTACATCATCAAATTTTTTTGTTGAAAAATAAAATTAAAAATATTTTCGACAGACTTAGGTGAAAATAAGCAATCCAAATTTTTAAAAATATATTTATTAAATATATTACATATTCTGTATTTATGAACTCAGTAAAAAATAAAAACAATTTTTCATGATCTGGGTAATTTAATATTTCTAATGGTTCCTTTGAAAGAGAAAATTAATTCTAAAAAAAAAAAAATAATAAAAAAATGAAATATAATGTATCGTTTTATAAGACAGAAACAATTTAAATTACACAAAGAGCCGTTTTCATTTATTATTTTTTTTTTTTATCTAGACTGAAAGATGATATAAAACTGTCCCCTCCATTATTAAACAAAATGGAATGAAAAGGAAATATATAAATGTACCTCTTTTATTAGAAATATAAAACATTATAATTTAATTTATACTACTATACATGAAGGCGTTTGTATAGACCTCATAGAGTAGAAGAGGTTTAAGTCCACAAATGGCATGTGTGTGTTGTGATTAGCACATAAACTGGACCATTCATTTTTATGATGAAATAATATTATTATTTTCAATACAACTTTAGAAAAGATTATATTCATGTCAACTATTGAACATTATTATTGAATAGTATTAAGATAATGACCTAATATATTAATATAATGTATTAAGACATAATTTATTATTGAATTTTAAGCATAGAAATTTAATGTTTTTAAAATATTTTATCTAATAATTGTTAGCTACATGTTACTTATTTTTTTAAAAAAAGGAAACGTTCAAATGGATTCGAAGGAGTAGGGCTGTAAGTCGTAGATACCCCATAAGTGCACTGCCTGGAGATTTGTCGTGTCTGTGTGAAGCAGTAAGAAGATTTACCTTTCAATACAGGCGATGTAAAAAAAAAAAAAAAAAGCTTTTAGATCTCGCTTAGAGAAATAACTTCAAAAACCACCCTATTAATTTCAACGTTCGTGTTTTAGTTTTAGTTTTTTTTTATTTTTGCAGAAGACTACTACGTGACAAACAACTAATGCAGTATGTACAACATTTTAGTGCATGGAAGTGGTTGAGAAATTGAGCACTGACACAATCGACAATTCCAGCAATAATTTTGCGGTCTTGCTACTAAAGTGTATATGATATCCCCTTTTAACATTAAAAGTAACTTTTAAAAAAGAAAAAGTGAGTTTTAAATCTTTCTCTTTCTCTATAAATCCTAAACCAGCCTCTAAAAAAAACAATAAAAAAACAGCTGATTAGATTAAAACGATAACATACTGCATTTACGTTTTGAAATATATATAAATCAATTTGACTAATGAAAATAAACTTATAACGAAAAATGCAATTAGATTTTTCAATGTGTATAAAAAAATCTATTTAACTATTACAAACACTTAAGCAATAAAATAAGTTAGATAAGCTAATTTTAGTAAAGTTTATTAAAAAATGGATTTTTTTATTAAATGTAAAATATTTAAATTATAACCATAATTTTTGTCTACATTCCCTTCCTTCTTAAGAAGTATCTTTAATTTTCAATTTATAACATTAGAAAAAAATTGTATTTGTAATTCATTAATCATATTCAGTTATATATTAATCGATATAATTAAATAGGTAATAATTCTTTGGGTTGAATAAAAACGCTTTAGTAAAAAAAATGGTTCTGTATCACTTCAACAGAGCAAATCACTCAATAATAAGCCAGCAAATAATTGAAGATAATTGTTTTTTTAAATAAGTAATAATTTAAACGAAATATAGATAAATACTAAATAAGAATTAAACTGTTATTAATTATTCTAATAAATTTATCAAAACCAACTGGAAATAAATATAAATTCTTTATTTTCTTCTTGAAGTCTTCCTGAAACTAAGCAAGATTTCTATTTCTCTAACAGAGCTGTCAGCCTGAATTTTCCCAGAGGGTTTTCGGAAACGACGGCTGAACTTGTTGATAATACTATGGTGTCAGGGTTAATATGAGGATAAAAACTGATAAAGTGAATATGAAATATTTCTTCATTTATTGATATCTTTTATATATTTTTTTAAATTCTGAACTCTCGAACATGCGGAAAGAATATTTTTTTTTAAAAACTCTAGAGCTTTCTCTGCGAATTTTCCATAAGGGATTATAAAATTCTACAAAATATTATTTGTCCGATTATTAATAACTCCCTAGGGTGGAAATTGGTGAATGAAATTATTGGTACTCCTTTAACTTTTAACCTTTAAATGCGGTACATTTTTTAAAATTTTGAATTTATGAAAATGTATATATGTAAATAAATTAACTGATTGTCATTTCTTTTTATTTGTTATTAGAAATTAGTCACCTAATGTTTTATGATATGATATTATGGTTTTATTTTATTTGTTCTAATTTTATTTTATTTATTCTGTTAATTGTTGTTCATTTTTATCTTTTCAAATTCATGATTTTCATTATATTTAATGATGTTTTATAATTTTATTTTTATTTTGTATTTTATTCTCAGGCTCTAAAGCCTAATTTTGACGCCTGTAATATTATTCTAAAGGGACCAATGCTAGAATAAATAAAGAATATTATTATTATTAATTATATTACTTATTCAAAATTTGTATTTTTCTTTTGTTTGACCATACGAAAATGGTGTATTAACTATATATAATTTACGAAAATAAATCTATACCAATATAAGTGAATAAAACAATATTTAAAACATCTAAATTCTGTCTCGTATAATTTCAAGTGCTGAACTTTTGAATTTCTATTTTTTACAATTTTATTAATAAAATCCTTTGGAACAGTTCACAAACTGACTTAACTGATATACTTAAACGTCGTAAGAATAAATATTTAAATTTTATAGTCTTTTTAGAAATTTGATATCAATATGGATATAAAATACATAAATACAGATCCCTGGTTAATGTACTGAGTTTAATGAGATCTGTACCTCTGTGCGTCCGGGCGCTGTATACAGTCGCGCATAACTTGCGTGCTTTCCAAATTATAGTAGGTATTATTTAAGTTCCGCCTATCGGATAAATGTAATTTTTTATTTTTATTTTAAATTATTGAATTTAAAATTATTTGTTTTTATTGCGATTTGTTTGGTTTCTACTTATTTTTTTACATGGGCCTTATTATTTAGGGATTCAGTTTCGTAATATTTCTTTAACTATGCCATATGATGTTTTTAGTGAATAAATTAAAAATGTATTCAAGTATAACAAAACGTAAAAGGAGTTATTTGTCTCATAAAGCAATTCAGTGCACTGGCTCATTCAATAAAAAGTAACAGAAATCCACTGAGCAGTTCTAGGAACATTTTGTCACAGGTGGTAACAAAGACTATACCCACAGCTGAGCTGAAGCATTCCTCACACAGCTTAAGTCTTTAGACTTTCTCTCTACAACTGAGGTTTAAGCACTCTTACTTAAAAACGTTTGAATTTCGTTAATATAGTACTTGGTACATGGTACTTTTCGCAAAAAAATAAAACATTAATTATTGATATTTATATAATTTTATCAAGAATACGCATTAACTCCTGCTGACAGGAATTATTGATTCAAGGACCTTTATGAAGCTTGAATGTGGTATCCGTGTACATTCTCCGAACTGTCACCTGTGCACTGTCACCTGAATCTCTCACTGTATTGTTTGTAATTAACGTTAGGATTTGGTTAGGTCATATGTCATGTTTGTAATATTATTATTGAAGCACGATCAGGGTTGACACAAAGAGGGCATAATAGCTATATCTTGTTTATTATAGTTCATCTTACTATTTCCTGCATTTAACTGATTACATTATGTATATATGTATATATATATATATATATATAGAGAGAGAGAGAGAGAGAGAGAGATCTATATATAATGAATTCTCACAATTGATATTCAAAATAATATAGCATTTGATTGAACATATTGTTTGTTATCTTTTTTCCACAATAGTTACTTCTTTTTTTTATTTAAGAATTAAAAACTATATTCACACCTGCCGAATTGCATTGCTTACCGATAAATATGATTAGAAAAGAAAGCGGCATGACACTTTATATGTATTTATACACACAGTATTCTTAATTTTGTTTTCAGCTATTGTAACTTATTTAAATCTAAAATACTTATTTATACCATTGTATTGGCAAGGTGTAAATTAGCTAGAAAACAACTTTAGAAAATGATAACTACAGAACTCAACAGCACCACCGAAAACCATGATATTAACCTTGATTAGTACAGGAGGGATCCCTCATCCAGAACATCTTAAGCTTTTTACTGGAGTTTCCTAGCATAAATGGTTATTGGATGTCCTTGGTTGTCACAATACAGCCAAAGTAGAAGCTTTTGTTATTTTTAAGATAGTTTTTGCCTAAAAATTGCTTGTTTATGTGAGTCTCTTTAGCTGCCCTAAATATTTAAGACATAGTCATTATGCAAGTATATAAATTAAGTCATTATAACGGTTATTTGATTTTTTCAGTTTTTTTTTTACCGATATCATTTACATTACATTATAATAATATAAATACCTTCATATTTTCATATATTTGAATCACCAAGCTGATAATTTATGTATTAATAAATAATTTTCATTTACTGGTATTTTTTTCTTGTATGGCACTGTATTAGTATGGAAATTCATTTTCATTTAATGTAAAACCGTTTAGTAGCTAAATAAAAACAGTAGTAAAATTTTCAAGTTACCAGTATTTTTTTTTCCAATAGAAATTCTACGGTTAAGAGTTGTGAAGTTTATTTCACAATTTAAACTTTCTACTGCCAAATAGCTGTTGCTGATCATCCTTTTCGATAAAGAAATTTACATATCTATATGTAATGATCCCATGTTAATTTTTAGTAATAATTTTTCAATTGTTTATAAATTTACATTCGATATAAATCTCTTGAAATTTGTTTAGTACTCGAATGGTAATTCGGAAATTTCGATGTCAGTTTTATTTGGTAATTAAACAGTTAAAAATCGATTAAGTACCATGCCTTGTAGAATCCCATACGTGAAATGAATAAGGCAAAAAAAAATATTATGAATGCTAGATGAAACTGAAGCAAAACCTCAATTATCTCATAGTCATTATGTAGAAGTGTAAAACGGCAGTTAATAATAAACCACCTGACGTAATTCTCATTCATGCTTCATCAGGACAAAACACCATTAATGCTGACTAGAAATGGTACACCACAATTCAATAAACCAACTAAATAATGGATTATTAAACAGATCTAATTTCATAAAATTTATAATGATATCTGGTATGAACGAACCTTCTAAACACAAGGCGATCCCAGGACTTGTATGGTTTGTAAGAAAGTAAACACGGTTCTTTAATGTAAAATAAAACTCAACATCTGCTCTAAAAACATTGTGAACTTTATTAAATGAAATAAATATTATTGAAATCTGCTCCATTCAGCTCGAAGGCCTTTTTCATTCTACTGGCAACTTGGCAACATAATCCTACGCTAATCGAACTCGTTTTCATAATGAACAAAATCTCAACCAACCTCGATTTGAGATCATCGTTATTACTGAAATTCATACCATTAAAAAAGTTTCGTAACCTTCGAAATAAATAATATTGCCAGGTTGGGCCTATATGGGACGGTTCGATTCAGTTATTGCTTTTATTGTCACCTTCAACTTCACTAGGTCGACCAGAACGTTGGTTATATTTCAGTAAAAAATCTCCACAATGAATTTTTATAAGCCAATTCTGACAGGTGTGTTCCATTAAGCAATCAATATTATAAACGTTATATATCTCTTTGTGAGTCTCAGCTGCTTCCTTGCGTTTATGACGATAACAATGTCAAATGTGTCGAAAAATTTTCATTTTTGAACTCTATGTTAAAACTAACCGTTGTCTATATTCTTATGTCTATAGCAAACTAGATGTATCGACTACTACATCTCAGAAAAAAAACTAACTGATAAAAACAACGAAACAAACATAACCTATACCTTATAAAGATCCTGTAGCAAATAAAATTATGCGGATAGTCCCACCCTTACCAGTCCTGTAGATACATTTTTTTCGCTGAATCCCGGAGCAGACTCGGAGTATTGAACAAGAGTGTGCTATAATTCAATCAAGGCATAGAGCCAGGGGACAAAGGATTGGTAAAAAAGGTCCGGGTAAGGCCATATAGGATCAGGAGCTAATTCGGCTATGTGCCGGCTAAGATTAATGGGAGGGTGGCTTGATGAATGAAGCTGACGTCGCGCCCTCCCCCTCCTTGTATTTATTTCTTCCTGGCGATCCTGCACCCCCTTTCTATTTATTTTTGTCCTTTTCCTCGGTCAGCTGGTTGTTGATCCCTCGTTTCGAATTGGATTATGGAAGACAGACTTTTATAGGCTTAGGGACTCAAAAATTTGTATCCCCTTTTTACTCTCCTGATAAATATATTTTTTTATTTATTCATTGAAACATACAGCTGTCCTAAATAAATATATGTGGATGATATTACAAAGGCATGATACAGTTTATGGAGAATCTTGCTATTGGTAGAACTTCCACTGCAAGAAGTACTAGAGAAGAAGGCTTAGTGGCCATTTTCTTTTCAGGTCTCTAAAAGATTATTAGGTATTTAAGATGAAGCAAGGGTAGAAACAAGTGGGTTTGTGTGGTTAGTGAGCTTAGAATGAAAGGATTAATACACATGGAACACTAAGGTCCCTGTGGATGATTTTATTTATGACAAATAAAGGAGCATAAGGATTTTGAATTGTAAGGATTGGATTCGAAAGGAATTAGATGGTTTTAGTGGAAGCTCAGCTTGTTAAGTTCAAATAGATTGTATTGTGGTTATTTAAATTAGTCTTAAATACAAGCAAAAATAAAAGATCACCGAAGACAAGTACATTTCACATTTACAGTAAACATGAAAAAAAAGAAAAAAAATCTAACGTAGTAGATATTCTACACTACTCCAAGATTAATTAATAAATTTAATAAACTAATAATTTAATAAATTAATAAACTCCAATGAAAATTAATAAATAAAACAGTCCTGTATTTTCCTATAAAGAGACTTAAAACAAGTACTGCCATTAGTGCCTGGATATTCTCGAAAGTAAAACGTGAAATTATTCCGTATTGTTTTCTTGCTTATAATTTTGATAATTCTCTAGATTTAAAGGCAAGATCTTTTCACCAATTTCGATTTACAAACAATATTTTCCACGTCTCGTCTTTCATGCTATCTTATATTTTTGGTTACAAAAATTGTATTTGTCCATTCTACAATAGTATAAATTCAATAATATTGTATTTATTAGAATAGGTTCGGGATTCGACTCTATGAGTTTATACCAGAATCTGAAAATGTATTTGTTGTATCTGAAGATGAAATGACAATTATCATGTCTTTAAATTTTACTATCAAGGGAAATATTTTTTATGACAGTTTCTTCATTGTAAGTGGGATTTTTTTCCTTCTTTTACCTATTGGTCGCGAGGACCGAAATAAGACTGGTAAGTAAGTAATATTATATTATTTGTATTAAAAAAAATAATAAATTTATTTTAGAACTTTCCGTAACTTTTTTTTAAAGCATCTGCAGCAGTTCCCTAATTGGATTTAAAATGTGCACCAATTAACTGGAGCTCCGCGATTGTGGATTATCTGATCTCGGAATAAAATTAATTGAATCGTAACAGTATGCCTTTTTTTAATTAGAGGCCAGAGGGCAGGTGATGAGGTTGATGATAAAAGCATCCCCCAAAATATCTCCTCTTATTTATATATAAAATATGTTATTTAAATATTGTTTTAATTTTGCCCACACAGTTATATTGATTTTCAACGAATTTTAAATAAATTTCGAAAGATATAGTACGGTCTGTTAAATTTTACACAGTTCTGCTTTTCAACTAAAGTGATTTCGAAGACAAGGCTTAGGATATATTTGATGCATAATAGGAATTTATAAATCATAAAAATTAGTTAGGATTCAGTTCGAAGATTTTAAAACTAAGTCCTGAATCCCGCAAGTAGCGTTAAGTTAACCAACAGTTAACTTTCAGCCAATCTAGGCTTAAACAAGAGGGGAAAAGAGAAGATTAGGCAAATGTAAAGGCACGCTTACAGCCCTTATATTACATAAAGTTTTTTTAATTTCCCTTAATTATGTTAGTGAATTTGATTTTAATACATCTTATTAACGATTTTGTTTACATTTGGCTCGATTTAAAATCACGCTCTAAAACTTAAACCTAAAATTAAAAATTAATATGGAGTAAGTGTTTTGTCGATGTTTCGAGAATTAGGAAGTATTAGGTAATGTTAGGAAGTATCAAAAAATTAGTTTCTCTGGGTTGTCAGCAAATTAAGGAATCCTTGAAGTTCTGTCGTTTTACCTTTTTTATTAAAACCCTTTTCACTATTTCCTTATGATTCTGTTCTAGAATCTTTTTTTCGGTTTTTTGCTTTTAAAAAAACTTTATTTCAAGTAGCTTAAGCAAAGGTTAGTTCTACCTAAAGGTTAGTTGTACTAACTGAGTATAATTTTAGTTCTTGTTGCTTCTTTTTTAATTTTTTTTTTTTTGATCTGGACATATGGAGCTTTGAGCTTTGGGGCTCCACTAAACCTTCGAATTCCTCTCGTATTCAATCCTTACAATCCAAAATCTTTCGTAAAATCCTCAATGGTACTTACGTTGTCACAAATAAAATCATACAGACCTTAATGTTCCCAATGTAACCGATCTAGCCCGAACCAGATAACACTCCTTCCATTATAAACTCTCAAACCCTCTAGTTTCTAACCTTGCATCCTTTTCCATTCCTGACAATCCTCCGAGGCGTCTGAAAAGAATTGGCCACGAGACCAGCTAATGTAAAATGTCATTAGAGTGCTACCAATGGATAGTTTCTCTACACGCCTGTAACACTCCAATTTAACTTACATCAGATTTACTAAATGTATTATAATGTACAGTTGTAAATAGCAATAAATAAATATTAAAAAAATATTTTGTCAATTGAATTGAATTTTGAAAAAAAAAAATATTTCATAAAATATTGGGACTGAAAAATGATGAGTTTAGGAGGCTACACAACGCTGAATTGAGGGAATGCAGCCTGCTAAAAATGATTCAGGTTATAGCACAGCGGCAAATAACATGGGCGTGTAACGAACTCTAAAATGGCAATTAACATCGAACCGACGTAAACGTCCGAGGGGTTGGCAGAAGCATAGATGGGAGGATTGCGTAAAGACTAATCTGGTTAATTTGGGTTTCAGCAAGCCTCACTGGATAAATGTATGCGGGCAGCGATTGGTAGTATCAGAATCAAACATTCGTCACAGTCTACTAAGATTTTATTATTAGTATCATTCGCTTTTACTAAATTTTAAATTCATGTCAAAGTAATTGTATTCCCAGATATTCCAAGTTTGTAGAAAATTTAACACGTCTATTGTTGATTCTAAAGTCATTCGGAAGTTTTTTTCTTTCTGATAAAATAATACAATGCCTGTGTTTACACCATAGGTGAAATCAACGGGGTTTGATTCCATATTTTTTTGTATTTTAACTGGTTAGTAGCTATAGCTAAGAACTGATTTCAACAATGAATACAATTTTTTAGAATATTCCAGATCGACGAACGACTGACAAAGCTGTCTGTTGCAAGCGAAATCGAATGCCTTCTAGTAGTCTGTCAAGATCAAATTGGCCGTATTATGGTTAACGTTTATCGTTATCTATTTCCACAGTTCCACACAATAGTGTTCATTACACACTTGAGCTTGAAAACAACTTTCTACATGTATCTCATATACGTTTGTAACGCGTTTTAATACAGTTGTTGAAACGTTTTTTTTCTTCAGTTGCTCTAAAAATATTAAATAGCCTTGGCTAATTAGTAAATAAAGGATATTCTAAGACTTTCTCAATTTGTTTTCCTATATATTCAATTATTAATTGAGTTTTAACTTCTTAAGCTTAGTCCTCTAAAGAATTAAATTTTTTGTTATTAGTATTTATTAATACGGCATATAACCAGTTATCTATACAAATTGGAAAAAATAATATAATATAATAATAACAAATAATGAATTAATATAACTACAAATACATTTAAAAAATATCACATATATTACAAACATAATTGCAATTTTAAGTGTGTTGTGTATTATAATATTGTTTTATATTTTTAAAGAATGTATTTTATGTAGGAAATTAAGAATCCAATCTATATATTATTTACATAATAAATTTATATACTGGAATAATTGAGGTATGATATAGATAAAAATAAAAACATAACAGTTATAGTTTCTTAAAATTACCCCGTTTTATATATTACATTTATAGTATATTACAACAAACTGTGGAAAGTAATGTCAATTAAAAATTGATTAATTTATTTGAACCTTTGCATAATTTATTTTCTGGTTGAGAAAAACAAAAGCGAAAAAAATAAATACCATTTTGTAATGAATTGGCATTATACATCATTATGGTAAACGTATATGATTTCAGTACCTTGTTTATACTTCTATTCATCACTGTCGGCAATGGACTTGCGTAGTTGAGAACTACTTTTTGTTTTTCCTTGACTGCAACCCTGACCATCTTTATATTCACTTAAGGTTCATTATTTATGTATATAGTTAATATAATTTCGTTTCTTAGAAGTCATAGCAGCATTACCTGGTTAGAAGAGAAAGAACATAAATGTCATTATGAAATATGAAGATTGATTGGAAGTATATATTAGATCTTTGGAAGTACATAGAATATGTTTATATTAGATCTCTTTCTCTCATATATTTCCTCTTTGATTTTATATAGCTAGTTAAATAAAATTGATTTAAGTATATGTTTTAAAATATATTTATATATATTGTTCCGTCTGAGGTCTCTACACAACAAAGAGGCTTAAGCGGTATCATATACTATGCTACAATAGAAGGAGAGAATGCAGAAGGAGACAGGTTCCCACCGAGTTTGCCATAAACTAAGATAATGATAACGCATGTAGACACTGGAAGAGCGATAAAGAGCAGCCTAAAGATCCTGGACTTCCGTTGAAAGCTGTATTAACGTCTCTGCGTCGGTTTTATTTTCCGGAATGGGGGTTATTCGCTAAGGTGGGTACCTAATCCACCAGCCCTTGTCTCAGTGCCTGTTTTATCTGTCACTTACCCTCCACGGTGAGGTAATTGTGAGGTTGCGTTGGTCCAAATGGAATACCAGGATTCACAGACCATTCCTACCAAATGTTTTCTTTTATCTCTAGGTAACAAAAACTTTTTTAATTTAGAATAAAGGCGGATTTAAGTAGTTGTTACCCTGTGTAATCTGTTGCTCTTATAAATCTTTGTTTTGTCATAAAATGACTTTATTTTTTTTAATAATAATTTTTTTAAATTATATCTAATAATAATTTAGTTAGTCAATTTCTTATATGAGAAAAAGTAGTAAAGATAAATACATAAATATACAACAGAGTGTTTTAAATATGCAACTGTACGAAAATAACGCTAGGTAGTACTATTTGATTTTTTTTTCTTCTTACCTCCTTTATTAAATAGATGATTACAATATTAATATATATCTAAATATACACATACGTAATTGGTGCCATTCCTTAGCCACCTGGCATTATAAGGGGTTGGGCTGGGTCCGCTGAAGGTGGGGGTTATAATATTGGCCCAGGAGCCGTTTGCGGGGGGTACAGAGAACAGGGAACCCCGGCCCACTGGGTGATCACGATTTGATTTTATAAAGTTTATTGAAAAGAACACTGTACTGAGCTTATTTGTTTTACTAGAATGGAAGAAATTTATTTATATTATATTCATAATATTGGGGTTGGGACTTTTCTCGATTGAAAAAAGGGCTAATCTCTTCCCAAGGGAAAAGCTAAGCTGATTCTATGGGGAGGTGGTGAGCTGTGAACGAGATGGGAAACAATAGGCGGAAAATCTGAAATAAATTTGTACCATGCAAAAGAAAATATATGTAAAATAAATATGTGTGGTTTATCCAAAAAAAAATAATTAAACTGTGAATTTAAACGCAAAAATAAAATGATAGGAAAATAAAGATAGAAATAACCCTTCCAGCTTTTAACAGAAAATGTATTTTTAAATCTACGTCTGTTTAATCCTTCTGGAGTTAGCATTTTCCATTGTAGGAGGTCCGTATAAACGCAATTATGTACACAAATAAAAAATAATGTAAATATTTTATTCAACAAAGACTTAACAGATGTTTTATTTTACAATGGAAATAAAATCAAGCATATTGTTTAAAATAAAGTTAACTAAAAAGGATAATAAATATAAAAAATAAAATAATTGTATCAGAGTTTAAACAGATAATATCCTATGTTTTAATCAAACTATTTTATTTGGCCTTCACAACGCGAAAATAAAGTTCAATTAAGCGCTATATCAACGAATAACATTAAATAATATGATATGAATTGATGGCCAAGGAAATTGTAAGAGGATTGAAAAGAAGAATACGAGGTATCTTCGCTTCTAATTCAGAGAGATGACTGAGAAGGTAGGTTTTGATGATGCTAAACCACTTCTGCCTGTAATTCAAATAGAAGGAGATTCTGTGTTAATAATTGTACGATTTAAACAAATTATACGCAAGATATAATTTAAGTTTTTTTTTTGTTCATTATTAACTTCAGAAATAGAGTTAAATGAAACACTGGCGAAATCTGCGTAGATAAGGGGGCATGGTTTTGAGAAGGTGACTGTTTGGTTTTTGAACACGTTTCGATTGTTCAAAATATGAAGTGGTGATAGTTTATTAGTCCTCGTGTCTGTACTGTTTTTTTTTTTGTTTTTTTATATTTATTTATTGCTATTTACAACTGTGCATTATAATAAATTTAGTAAATCTGATCTAAGTTAAATTGGAGTTTACAGGCGTGTAGAGAAACTACCCATTGGTAGCACTCTAATGACATTCTCGTGGCCATCTTCTTTTCAGGCGCCTTGGAGGATTGTTAGGAATGGAAGAGGATGCAAGATTAGAAACTAGGGGGTTTGAGTGGTTAGAGAGTTTTCCGTACTGTTTGAATCGAAATATCACCATATAAGAAATGTTATCGTTTTGCTTTTCTAAATAGTGTTCTACTTCGATGGGCGGTCATTAACACTAGAAGTGAGGATATAGTGCAGTGCGTGGCAACTTTTCTTCAGCACGTCCTGGATAGGACAGTGGTAGCAGAGGTCGTCTTCATATTTCTGGGGAAGGTAAGACGGTGGCTGAATAGGAGATATCGGACAACCCCGTGTTCTGCCAGATGTATACCAAAGGATTACGTAGGGTTCGAACTAAACTTTTTTTATTTTTACTTTATGTTCCTCTTTTGTGTAATAGTGTAAATTTAGTTAATCAGGTTAAGCTATGGCATTTAAATTAAGGATAATTCAACCTATAAGTTTTGTTTGTTTTATTAATTGATGAAATTTTTGTTTTTGTCATTCTGTGTACATATATTTCTTTTTATTATTAAACTTAAGTTTATGTAGTTTTGCTGTTTATCTACATGTAAAGGTATTCGACAGTGGTCATAGTTCGATAATTGGGGTATATGGTAGTTATTTTGTGGGCATACTGGGGTCATTGTTTAGGGGTTTTCGTCATTTCCAAGGGAGAAAATAACATGGTGCATAAGGAGGGATTTATTTTTATTGTTGTTTTTTTCTTGGTTTTTCCCTTTTGCGATTACATCTTTCACTTTAACTCACCCCCTTCTCCGCTGAGCGTGGGAAAATATAAAGATAAATCAAAATTAGTGGTTATAATAACTCTAATATTAAGTATTTAATAACACTCCTGCTAACAGTATTGGAGGCCAGGGAGGGCGTACAATATCCTAGTGGGATAGGAGGAAGGGATACGGCCATCCTGTGAAGACCCTCAAAGGTCAACTAGACTCTCCTCAGATTCTGTTTGAGGGCAGTATTGAGATAAGGGCTTCCTTGTGGCTGAGGCTAGGGCGGTAATTTCTGAGTGAAGGGGCCCTTTATGTAGTCCTTCCAGGCTCCTCTCTTGCTTAATTTCGTCCAGTCTTTGAAGGCTTCTTTTAATGGCCTATATTCCGTCCGAGGATATCCCAGGGAGATGGTCATTATAACCTTCAACCTCCGTGATTAACCTGTACAGTATTTTTTCTAGATTATTAAGATATTTTTTCCTCTAATGTCTTCATCTTTTTATTCCATCAGATTTTGTTAGTAAATTGTTTAAGCAAAATGTATTTATTTCTGGTGGATCACATACTTTATTATCTTTGACATAGTCATTTGAGGGCTAAATTTTTGCCCTATTGTTAGTGCATTAAAATGATCTTTGTCCCCATGCGGAATTTCCCTCACTACTTTGGATGCTAAGTTCTTAGAAGTGATTGGAGACGCCAGTTCGGCGTGTAAGGCTATATTAAGATGAGCATATTGGAATACTTCAGAAGATTTAGAGTTTTTATGCTTTTGAAAACCACAATCTAATACGCTCCCCTACAAAAACCACCTTTTCATAACACTTTAATTTTATTGACACCCAAGGGTTGGCGAAATAGGTAGAAATAGGTGCGTTTCCTAAGCTGGAAGAACACCATTGGAGTTGGTTCCGATGGTACGATTTGAAAATAATACCCTCGTTAAGGAAGGCTGTATGGAAAAGGAAAACAGAAATAATAACCTACGACAAATGACTCTCATTTCTAAAATAAAAATTTAAAATTTTTGGAGACAGAGAGAATGGTGAGAGGCCACAGCTTTGGATCTCGTTAAACAATTCATAATAGAACAAGGAAGTTTTTTCAAGAACCAAATTTAGGCATTATGAATATTACCTGCATGGTAATTAACTGTTAACTTTTTTTATATCTTTTATTTATTGATCTTTATTATTGTTTATTTGTTTTTAACTTTTAAAATTATCTTTTTATGTGTTCATTATTTTGGAGGATCGGAAAAGTGGGATGCAAGACAGATTAAATAGACCTAGGTACATAAAACAGAAGAAAGGTGATTTGGTTGCTTAGTTCCTTGATTTGGAAGGTGATTTAATCAGAATCACGCCCGACAGCCAGATTTTTACTCAATTATAGTTACCCACCTCATGAAGCCGGGTGGGCCTCGGAGGATTCCCGTAACCACAGGGGTGACTCACGGCAACAATGAAACAGAAAATGATCATACCCGTGTTCATGTAGTTAGTTGCACAGACATATATAAATACATATATAAGATGATGAGTACGCTGTGTCATGTAGCAACCCAATATATTTGGTGATACTGCTTTTAAGAGTACAATAACAGTAATTGAAAATTAATTTTGATTTCTTACAGTCCAAAATCCTTCGTAAAATCCTTAATGGTCCTTAGTTTGTCGCAAATCAAATCATCCATCAGGACCTCAATGTCCCCTATGTTGCCGATTTGGCCAGAACCAGATACCAATCCTTCCATAATAAACTTCCCAACCACCCAAACCAACTCGTTTCTAAACTTACTTTCCCTTCACTACCTAATAATCCTCCTAGGTGTCTGAAAAGAAGATGGTCTCGAGATCTTCTCCTTTAGAAGTGTTTTTGGAGTTCTATCAATCGGTAGATTCTCCACTTGTTTGTATCATGTCATAATATCACTTACAGCAAATTTACTTGATGAGTATATATGTATACAGTTGTAAATAACAATAAATAAATTTAAAAAAAAAAAAATTTAATTTCAATAACTGAACACTAAAAAAAGTACTCAGTGCGCTCTACAACGCAAAGGATTCTTAAAAATTTACATCGAAAAATTTGACCCGTAAAAAATACTATTTTTACCAAGGTTGTGAGGAAAGTTAACACATAAATACTTTTGCATAGCTGATCAGTAATGTACACTTCCGAAGGAAGTTTCTAACCACATAGCCATCAGACTTTGGCTGAGGAAGACTTGAAGTTGAGGGACGGCTGATAGATACTAATGCAGTTTTAAAGCAGACTGGGGAAAGAGGAAAGAGACGGGGGAGAAGAGGTGACTGTTCCGACCGAGGAGCCTTAAACTATTCACCAGCTGCCAGTTGGTTGTCTTTACAAAAGCTCTCTCCTCTTCAAACAGCCCCATCTTGTTTTATCATTAAGTTAGCAGGCAAACCCTCTTCAACGGAATTCAATTAACTTTAATCTATTTTATCCCCTCCTTACACCACTAATATCCGTCGCTTGTTACAGTGTTTTATTATGGCTCATCATTGATTGCCATACAATATCATATTTATTAGTGCAGGGCGAGGTGTATGTTGGCTTATTATAATATTGGTAATATATATAAATATAGTACCAAATTAGTGGAGAAGATGGTCGGAGGGGGCAGTAAGCAAAAAAAAAATAAATAAACCAAAAAATTAAAAATTTGTGCCGATGTTTCGACCTGAGTTTCAGATCTTCATTTCATGAAGTTTTCATCAGAGATTCTTTATCTCTAATTTAACTAAACCTGTGTGGCTAATCTTCAGTTTAGCCAGAACCTCTGCCCAAAGCTCCCTGATGAAGACGTGAAACTCATATTACAAGAGCCCAAGAGGAGAAAAAAGGCAGTTATCTCACCCCAATTTTTGATTACTTTAATGAAAACTATGTATAATTACTACTAAAAACTAATTAGTCTGCCAAGTATAGGTAGGGGGAATAAAAAATGGCGGCTGTTTCAAAGATATAAAAAAAAACTAATTTTTCATTCGGAGCTCTACATCTTAAAAGGTAGGAGCAACACAAGAAAACCTAAGAGAACGTCATTTAAAGAAGAGTAAATTTGCTAAAATATCTTAAAAAGTAGGAACAACCCAAGTAAACCTAAGAGAACGTCATTTAAAGAAGAGTAAATTTGCTAAAATATGAGCCCTAATAGAGGTATTTACGTTAAATAGTTTTCGAGATATAGCTTTTTAAAAATCAACATTTCATTAAAATGTAGTATGGGACGTACTGAAAGATCAGTGGTTAGTGAATTTATTTTGAAAAATTTATATCTCAAAAAACCATTTGACATATAGATGTCTATTAGCACTCTCATCAAAGCTAGTTTAATGAGCTTTACCTCCGTAGGAGTAGTAGTTTACATGAAATTTGCTAAAATAAAATGATTTATAGTTGATCGGACATAAATGACGGTGAATATCATAAAAACTACTACAACGAAGATAAGTGTCATAAACTACTTTACAGTAAGTTAAGTTTCCATTATTTTGACTGTTGGCAGACATATGGTTATAGATATATATTTTTTATAAAATCCAACATTTTATACGAACAACTATAAATTAACATATTGTGAGTATATTTTGTCAAATATCATAAAAATTACTACTCCTACAAAGATAAACATAATAACTATTTTGTAGTAAATTTAACTAGCTTTAATTGGAGTGCTGGCAGACATCTGTACGTCAAATGGTTTCTGAAATGAAGTTTTTCATAAATCAAACTTATTGTCCAAACAACTATAAATCAATTTATTTTAGCATATATCACGAAAACTACTGTTCCTACGAAGATAAAGGTCATAAACTCCTTTATAGTCCATTAAACTAGCTTTAATTTAAGTGCTAATAGACATCTGTACGTATAATTATAATTCAAATTATAATATACGTAAATGTTTAAATATAATTAAATCGACATCAAACTTTTAATTGTATTCATTTAATCTATATATAATAAATACTCAAATCTGGCAACAGCAAAGTATAGCTAGTAATAAATAGAAGGAAAAAAAAACAAGATAAAAGAATTAAACTTATACTAAAGTAAATATATTTAATCCATATCGCAGTAATAGTAAATTATAATAATAATAATATACTGTTCCAATG
This sequence comes from Halyomorpha halys, assembly GCF_000696795.3. NCBI lineage: Eukaryota > Metazoa > Arthropoda > Insecta > Hemiptera > Pentatomidae > Halyomorpha > Halyomorpha halys. Next base: position 537,552 of record NW_027104983.1, on the reverse strand, counting down.
GCTTAATAATATTTTATCATCATCATACACTTTCTGAGTAAAGGAAATATAAGGAAGGAAAATGCAAAAATATTTTAAACTAAATTAGAAGAACCCTTCTCAGAAAATTTATAAAAAAAGAAATTGAAGTAAGTAGTTGAGAATAAGGTTAGTATAAGACGAGAGCATTAAGAATCACCTCACGTATGATAGAAAAGAAGGAATGTTTGCAATGAATAATAATTCTTTGGGAGCAAAGGGACTAGGCGGATTGAATCCAGCTGAAAACGGTTATTAGAAGTGATGTTTTGTTCACTTTTATTTTATAATAATGGCCGCAATAAACGTATATCAATTATGTTTTATTTATTTGTTCTGCTAAAATTCTTGTGATATATCGACTGCTCCACTATTATTAAGCCTAAAGGTAAATCTTATGATTGGGCCTAAACATCAGTTGTGTTAATAAAAACGAAAAAATACTTTTTTGATTTTAATAATTGACTGAACCTCCCTTCCAAAAAAATTATAATATTCTTTAAAAAAAAACTATATTTAATAAAGCTCAAAATTATTCATGATAATTATTGATTGATTAATTATTAAAATTGATAATGATTATGGTATAATAATTATAACATTAATCATGATAATATAATCATCATGAGGATAATTTTGCTATTGGTGATAAATAGTGATTAGTGGTAATATGGGTTATGCGAGTGGTAGATCTAAATGAAGCGCTTGGCTACTAACCACAAGGACTCGGATTCGAATCCAGTTGTGGCAGATAATTATTTGTATGTTACTGTACAACACATGTTGTGAATTTTTATTGACCATGACAATTTTTGTTTTTAAACGTGATATCCCACAGGAATTGGGGCCACTTTTAGTCTTACCTTAAGTTGGTGATGAATAACGGAGGGAAAATATTTAATGGGATGGTTTTGTACAATTATGGTAGATAAAACTCAATTTTTGTATTAGAAATAATTAATATATATTATTTCCATTGTATTTTAGCATTATTTAGTGATAGATTATTTCCGTTCCATAGTAGTATAACTAAGAGTGGAAATACCCATAGTTGCGGAGCACGTAAGATTTCCGACTCACCGGAGGCCTTAGTGCTCTTCCCCAATCCTTTCCGTTGGAGGAGTTTTCGAGTGCTCACGGTCCATCGAACCCGAAATTTAGTGGAACTATACGCGGCAGGCAATATACTTTGCTTCCAAAAAAGAATAGACCTTTTTGTAAAGATGCGGTCATGTCTTTAAGTTACGGTATATGGCGAAAAAGAATTGTTTGATTCCTTTATTTTTATTAGTTAAATGTTTATATCATTAAACAAATCAAGCTACTTCCCATAACCTGATTTCTTGTATGTTGTTATTCACTTTCTCAATCATTTATTAATGTTATATTTAGTTATGATATCGGTTAGTTTCAAATATTTTTTTCAGTTGAATATGCATATAAAGCATGCTAAAATTATTAATAATAATATATTATTAGTATAGTTTTCTTGATATCATTCTCATTACAAAAGCCTCTCCCGGGAGAGGTGTATTTGAGTTAAGCTCAAAACATACAGCAAGTCAATTTCAAATATAGAAAATACAAATAATCAAAATACATTACAAAATAAATTAAAACGCTGCTTTCATCAAAAACTTGCTTGGTGCAAGGATATGACAAGCCACATGCTGAAAATTGTTCAATAAACCAGTTTCATAAATTTCTCCAATTTGTATTCATCGTTTTATATAGTTTATGTTTCCTAATATTACAGCTAAATATGGTGTCGGGCAAACGAACACAATATAACTTTATAGAGAATGAAAGCATTTTTCCCATAATTCTATTTATTTTAAATTTGTGGCTTATCACATTCTATCCCCCAAGCGATTCAATCATTATATACTCTTTCAAGATAAAACATAGATATTCTTTAATAGCATAATACAAAATTCCTTTTTAAAATTCAGATAAAATATTGTTTTTTAATTTAAAAGCAATTTTTAACCAGCATTCTTTTTCCCCGCTACTCTCTTGTCCGATCCTACTCAAAGGGTTATTTCATTTTTCCACTTTATATTTAAATATAGAATAATTTAGAAGGAACTATAAGGAACTGAAGGAATCCATGATTATAGAAAAAATATATTTAGGGCTGGTAATGAATGAAGTAAGTGGACTATATTGGAATTTAATGGCGCAGAAATAACTTTGCATTGTGTTTTTACGTATATTTTTACTAAAACAATAAAATTAAATACACAAAATGAAAATAAAACTTGATACAAAAAAGGAATGAATGGTTTCTTCAAGTTATAGTTCTATAAGTACTATTTATCCGATAGGTACTTATTTACCTATTTTATTTATTATCATCTTATCATGTTTATGTCCTCAGTCCTGATAAAAGCCTAAATTATGGCTGAAAAGTTTGCACTAATAAAATAAATTTTAATTATTTGTGTTCTTCACTGAACGCACTCCGACCATTTCCACATTAAATTACATATATATATATATATATATTTCTTGTGAATATTACATATCAATCATAATTTTCAGGATATTTAATCATTAATGCACACTACCACTTTTAAACAAAATTTAATATAATTCAGATGCTGTTGTTCTATTAATACAGGTTTGATAAGAAATTGTTTTAAATTATATATTTTTTTAAGTTTCTTATTTTTGTTTCTAAATTAAATCATTACATTATTAGCATCTAGCATTGACTTTTAGAATTATGATCATTTTTAGGTGCAAGCCTAATTTATTGTAGTAATATGGAATGCATATGTTTGTTATATCAAATGCAATACTCACTTAAATAATGATAAAAGCTATAATATAACGTTAAAATAGATTGGACATTAGATTGTATGTCAAAAACCGAAATTATAAAAGTCATTATGTACCGTATATATCCAAATATATATATATATATATATATATATATATATATTCTGTCAGATTGAAATTAAACATTTGATTATAAATTTAAATGCTGTGGATCAATTTTTAGATTTAAATTTTTTTTCTCGGCCAAGACTTCCATTGAAATCCTATACTGCCTAGCCATGGTCGGGGGTCAAAGTTTTTCATGCATTTGTTGGACCACCACTCAATGAAAAAAGTCAACTTCCCAGGCCAATAGATCTCAAATTGATAAGACTGCATCTTACCACTGAGCTACGGGCGGTCCAGATTATAAATAGTATCCGTAGTACAAATTCAGTTTCAACAGAGTAAATCCATCACATGTAACTAATATAGAATAGGCTAATAACTTCCAAGTAACCCTTTTCCTCCCAGCGTACTTGGAACCATACAAGAGTTGGAATACAAACACATCTCATAATACACTACTCACATTAGTGATATGAATACACTATTAGCCTATTCTCAGATACACAGGAGCAAATGGTAAAACTAGTAGTATACACGCCTAGTGTATTAGTAGTAATGGTTTTATTAATAGTTAGGTTTATTTTTATGAATTTTCATTTTTGTTTCTATAAATAGTATATTTATTTGTAGAAAAAAAAAAGATAATTATGAACAACTTTTTTTTTTAAAAGTAGTTTCAATCAAATCTATACCTTTTACCTGAATTTTAAACTTTTAGCACCTTTTTACTAAAATAACTATTTCAATTATGTTAGGCGTTACTACTTTATCAAAATTAATAATGTCACAATGGTTCTTCTTAACAGCTGTCCACAGATACCGCATAAATAATCTAATACTAATCGAATCATTAGTTATATGGTTCCTTAGGTCGAAACTGAAAATCATTTGTGGTAAAGAAGTAAGAATCCATTTAAACTTTTTTCATACACCTGCCTTCACCATAAATTAACTAATAACATAATAATAATTAACTATAAATAATTAACATTAAATAATTAACTAATAATTTAATTTTAGTTATTGATTAATACTAAAATTATTCATAACCAATCGTTTCTTAGTGTTATGAAATTAACTTCTCTTTAATCTCAAAAAAGTATATTGTTTATAACAATAATTTATACTTTATGGATTAAATAGTTGGATTTTCACCACTTACTTCCCTATATTGAGCTAAGAGCTTCTGCACGAACAAGCTAATCTAAATATAAAAGCCAATATCTGGTTCCTTTGACAGGTAGTACGCTCAGTTGGTTCCAACATTTCTCAACGCTAGTTCACATCAGTCAGCCACAAGACTTCACTATAACAGATTATGTCATTTGACATGAATAATGATTATTATTCTGTCACCCAAAAAAATATACAACCACGTTTGCTCGGTCACTCGAATCTAGTCTTGAACTAGGGTATCAATTTAAAAATATCAAAAAAGATGCTATTAGCGAAGGAATATCCCAGATCAGGTTTGATTCCCGTTCTGCATGGTATTCCCGTTCTGTATATAATTTATTTATTGTTATTTACAACTGTATAAAAATATATACAGCAAGTAAATTTGCTGTAGGTAATATAGTGACATGATACAAATATGTGGAGAATCTACCCATTGATAGAACTTCAATAACATATAGAGGAGAAGATCTCATATAATTAGGTAATGAAGGAAGTAGATACAGGTTAGAAACAAGTAGATTTAGTTCTGGCCAAATCGGCAACATATGGACAAAGTAAGGAGCATTAAGGATTTCGGACTGTTAGGATTGGATTCGGGAGGAATTTGATAGTTTAGTGGAGCCCCAAAGCTCAGCTTCGTATCGCCAGATAGGCCTTATAATAGTCATGTAGATCAGTCTTTTCAATGGATTGGCAATTTAGACCGTTTGTCTAGTAAATGTTATAATAGTCGGAATCGACAAGCAGTCTCCTGTCTTTACTGTCTTGCATGAGTATTCCATGTCAGTTATTTGTCCAGATGTAGTCCTAAGTAACGGATTTGTTCGACAGGAATAAGGTACTATTAAAGGGTACTATAGGGCAAGAGGTCATGGGTTTACGACGAAGGGTATGTTTGATTTGGTGGGATTTATTGGAATTAATTTTAATCCTCCCGTTTGGGCACCATTCTTCAAGGGTGGTCATGTGGAATTGGAGGGTTTGGGTTACAATGCAAGGATCATTGTTCACTGACAATAGAGATGTGTTATCGGCATACGTTGTGAGGATAGTGTTAGGATAGGTTGGGATGTCAATTGTGAAAATTGTATAAAGGACACTACCCTGAGATCACATACTTAAAAATAAAATATGTTGGTTTATGAGTGTTTGTTTGTTTTTTTTTAGGGGAGGGGGAGAGAGGGAATATTATATAATGTGATTTATAATGTAGCAGCTTTAGTTCCAGAACTTCCTGATTACACTTGTAATCTAAAATAAAATGTTGAGTGAGTCCTTAAGTTTGATGCATTAATTATTTTTTACTTCAGAGGAAAAGTAGTTAAACTAGTTTTAAGAATACTACTCAAGAGTCATCAAACTTCGAGAGTCACTCATAACTTAATTTAAGATGAAAGAAGTTGTTAGTAGGTTTTAGAACTTGATGTTTGTTTACGCTATGTTATTATATTTGTAAATTATATAACCGAATGTTATATGATCATCAATAATTTCCTGGAACAAAACAATTAATTTTTTTTTAAAATATTTATTATCTTATTTTGTTAAGAACGCTTACGCTCTGAACAGATTTATGTTGAATATTCGTAATGGTTCCATGATCTAAGTCTATATTATTTTCATTTACACATCCTTTTATTCACCTCTTAAGTATATTTATTTATACTATATTTCAATTGATTTATTGTGTAATAAATAAATCAACAACCAAGAAAAAAAGGTTTATCTTTTTATTATTTTTTAAAAATAAATTGGTAGTCATTTAAAATTAAATAAATTAAAATAATTATTTTTTATATTGTTATGTTACTATTATTTAGCATTTGATTATTTTTTATTTCTGAACTCTGACATAATTAGCCAATACATCCAGCTTAATTTACTATTGAATTAAACAGCGGCTGAGCAATAGCCAAGATTTTGTAATAAAAGATTTTGTAAGGACTAAAAATTTCTTATTTTGGGGGTTTTTGCTTTCACATAGTCTAATGCAGAGTTTTTTTTTTTTTAACTACCGATTCATTGACCAGTATACTTTCATAATCTAGGGTATTGTTAGGACCGTAAAATTGGTCATTTGCTATACTTTTTAAAACGATTATTTTTGAATCCATTGAAATATTTTACTGAATTTACCAGCTTTTTACATGATTCGAAGCTATAAATTCTTTTAAACTTTGATTAAAATATAAAATCCTAAGATAATAACTACATAACATCTAAATGTGATTAGGGCAAAAACCACTACGTATTTTCTTCATAAGCATTTTTTAAAAATTAATTTTGACTATAAATAAATAATATTATAAAATAATAAATTATTGGGAAATGTAGCCTTGAGAAGATGGTAAAAGTTCTATGAATTAAGCTTTAAAATAAGCTTCTCTGAATTCAGTTACTAATTATGACCTACTTTTTATCAAATAATTTTATATTGAATAGTATTATTGGTTGAAAAATAATTTAGTAATTGAAGAGACAAATCACATGCCTAATGAAGAAAAACTTTGACATCTTCAATATTTTTTTAATAAACCTGTAATTATAATTACTAATTTTAATTATAATTAACCTGATTTAAATCATTCTGTTTTATTTTCAGGTGACTGGTTGAGGCGGAGTGATACAGAGAACAATACCCTTCCACGCCGGAAAGGAATTCTATATCAAGTAAATGATTACTCATTATTTTATAAACAATATATATTTTAATCAAGCTATATTTTTAGTTGGTTTTTTTTTTGCATGGAATGTTTTATTAAAGCCAAAACAGCTTTATTATCAAAACCATAAGAGTATAACAACATTAGAATGAGCTTGCCGTGAAGGGTACGGGGTGCTATAAATACATGATGCATGTATAATAAAAGAGGTATAACTCAAAATTTATATCACAAATTTAAATTTTTGAACCCACTATCATCCCAGAGAACAGCCTTGGTCTGACCAAACCAATTGACGTGATATAGATTAACTGTATGTTAAAGAAAATCCCTTATTGCTTAAGGTTCCATACATCGTAACTAATCTACAATATGATATTAATACTATAAGAAATCAATGCTGACTTATAGATACATCTCATCTCAATCACCATTTTGTAGGATAAACTTGTATTTTTTTTTTTAATTCCAGAAATCTTTTTAGATGAAGAATGATGAGTTTTTATTTATTTTTTTTAACTGGTACAAATTATTGTTATTTAGTTACGCGATATCATACAGTATAGGCCTATTTTCTATTCTTAGTTCTTACAAAAATATTTCTATAGAGGACATTAAATATAATTTTAGTCATAAAATAGCTATAAAAGTGTTTTATTTTAGGACATGTTGAAATCGACATAGTGCTTACTTCAAAACGTTTTTTGAGTAGATTATAGGGCCTATCTAGTTGGTTAGAGAGCTATCTAATGAGTTGGTAAAAGTAGAATAAGCCAAAATCTTAAGAAGTTCTTCAAAGTGTAAGACAGCTCTTCCTAGATTTTCTCCTTTCACTCCGACTGTACAACACGAGTATGTGCGCTTAAAGTTTATTCATTGCAATACACAACTATTTTAACAATAGAATATCTAGATATGGAACATTGACAAATCATAGTAATGGGTTAATAATTACCAGGACGATCGTCGTGTACAGGAATGAGGAATCGATTCAGAAACCAGTTTAGAAAAAAGGTAGTGAACATGGAGTAAGAATGACTTATACATTGAAGTATAAAGAGTGAGTTAGTTTTATTTCTTGTCAAATCTTCAAGATATAGAATTTAATTTTCTTATATCTTTTTGGATTGTAAAGTCTATTAATATCCGCATTTAATAAGTACATTTATTATGTTATTTATTGTTCATTTAGCTAAAAAATGGTTTTAGTGAATTATGTAAAATGATTAGTATATAATCCGTTTCTAATGAGGCAACAAATATTGAAACGGTTAATATTTTTTGTGTCTGTGTCCTAAATGGCAAATTTTGATTCCATTTGCACAAGTATTGTAATAAAAAAATGCTTTAACCAGATAAAGTTGGATTTTGTGAAACGAATTCGAATTAAATTTAATTAGCTTTCATATCTACACACAACAGAATGTGTAGACCCAATGGTCTTCTTAAAAATGACAAATAACTAGAAATATTGACCAGTAGAACTTCAGAGCGAAAAATGTCCAAGCTTTAGGTATTTGTTTTTTCTAATTATTCTAATAAATAAACTAGCACCTGAAAAAAATTATTGTACTGAAAATTTAAACTTTTAAATTAATAATTATTGAATTTTAATTAAATGGTCCTATTATACATACTATACACCGGGTGTTGCTTTGTTGACTTATTTGGTTTATTAAAATTTAATACAAAAATTATATCTACAACATGGACATTTTTGTTTTCCAGTTCATGCTCTTAATGTCCACTGAAAAAACAAAATTATTTGTTACTCGCCATTTTGAAGAGAACTATTGAGCATAAACATTTTAGCATGGACATAAATTGAAGCTAATTAAATTAAATTAAAATTAGATTTATGTTATTTTTCGCATACAACGGATATCATTGACAATATTTAACAAAACAAGAGAAAAGTATGTCAGTTTGGACTTTTTTTGGAAAGCTTTACGTTCGAAAGTATTGGTCGTAAAGAGTTCATTTTGGTTCAAATTGTAGCAAATCTTATCTCTTTTAAAAATAGAAAGCTATTCTGTCAATCGCGCAATTGTTTAATCATTTAGGAGCAATTAAAATAGATCGTTCAAGTTTCAGCAAAAATAAACTTTATGAGTTAGAAATGTAGGTTTTGATTATCACTCGATTTATAGAATCAACATTTATGTATTAGAATATGAATTAAAAAAATGATCTATCCTATCCGTTCTCGTAAACATTTCTATTTCTGGTCTTGGACAACTTTTTTAAAAATATGGAAATGTCTCGAAATTTCTCTAAGCTACTTTTCTAGATATCCTGTATGTAATCATGCAAATTGACACAAGGGTCGATAAAAATTATTCTTCTCCTAAGGTACTTAAGGTTCCTTTTTTATAATGCTTTACTAAGTACCTTGTTCCTTAATGTATTTACTGACCAAAGTTTCCAAGGACTTGGAAAAATTTAAATTAAGTGCAAAGTTCCCACTTAATATTAGTTTTGAGAAAAGGAAGAAAGGCTTGCTTTGCATAGGATTAAAGTAAAAGGTCTCTAAGTTTCTTAAACATGTTGGAGTAAGCAGATCCCAAGTTGTTAATTAGTCCAGCAAAGTTTTCTAGAAAGGCAATTGTCTAACACTACTTTCCCGAACAATGTTAAGTCTTCAGGAAACTGTCTGATTATTTTCTTTTTTAATTCGTACTTTTGTGACTTTTTTATTTCTAATTTTTAGTCATAATTTTCTATAAATTCATCTTAAAAATATTGATTTATTAATAATATCTTTTACGCCTGTTTGACAGGAGTAAAGTTTCTATTTACAATATGCCAAAGTAGAAGAGTTGGGTAGTGGTCTGTAACAGGACTGAAATAAAAAATTTGGTTATATTTATTTTTAAATAATTTTAAGTGTACTTCTTACATACATATTCATATTTATTATCTTGAAATGGCCACTCAGTATCACCCCGACTGGAACAATAAACCGGCTGGAGTAACGACCTCCGATTTCAAGGGTTTCACTGGCGATCAATTCTCTGTTTCATGCTCCATCCAGTTATTTTCAACAATATAATACTTAATAATAATAATAATTCCTGGAATTATTGTGAAAATCATAATTGATTATTCTGAAAATTGTAATAACAGTCAGAAATGTAGAGTATGTTGAGGTCTTTATGGATGAGTTTATTTGTGACGTAATAAGGAGAATGAAGGATTTTACGGAGGATTTTGGATTGTAAGGATTGGATACAGAAGGAATTAAATGGTCTGGTGAAGCCCCAAAGCTCAACTCCGTGTATCAAAATTGGTCTGATTATCATATTATATAATAAGTTTTTGTAGTGAAACTTTGCCGTTTGTCAAATAAGCGATGTAGTAATCGAAATCTACGACCAGTTTCTTATCGTTGCAGCCTAGTACGGGGATTCCAAGTAAGTCTGTTAAGTAACGAATCTGTTCAACATGCATTTATTGGATATTAAAAAAAGTTGCTATATGGAATAGAATAGAGGTTTGTGAAGAGTAAAGATGATCTGATTAGATTTGTTCGAATTTATGTTAATTTTCTAGTTGTGAGACCATTCTTAATCGATGTTATGCGTCACTGCAGAATTTGTAATGCAGTAGAAGGGTCATTGTTTACAAACAGTTGTTGTTACAAACAGTATAAAGAATGGGATCCTGGTTACTACCTTGGGGAACACCGGTGGACTGGAAAAAATTGATGAGTAAGCTATGTTATGATTTATTTTAAAGGTTCTATTAATAGCGAATACATAGGAGGGAGGAATTTATGAAGTTTATAGAGCAGTACTGGGGGCCAGACTCGGTCAAAAGATTGATCAATGTCGAGGAAGACTCCCGTGCAGTACATCCCGGCTTCTTTTAATAAGGTTTGAATGTGACGAAGTAAGTTGTTTTCCCGTAAAATTTTGATGTTCATCTTTGAGTTATTGTTAGTGATAAAAGTTCCTATTAATCTTGTGAGTTTTTCGATAGGGGATTCAATCTATTGTTATGTTTTAACGGCATTTTAATTACGTTTACGTTTTAATTAATTACATTTGCAAGATAAGACCGTTGATGTTTCCAGAACATATGTACTGTTGCCAATGAAGGACGAAGGTGTTTAGGAATAGGGTTTAAATTCATGAAGAGTAGAACCAGGCTATGATTTGAAGGGTTTCATCTAAATATTGAATTTTATATTGGGAAGAGGCTATTTGGGAAGTAATAAATAAATAAAGGACATTGGGACGTTTTTGAACGGATGCAGGCCAATAAGTAGGATTCTTAGGGGGGAGGATGGAATAGCTAATGGAAGTTGTGGCACGGGAAATAATCCTACCACGGTGTATTGCTAGTTCTGCTTCCCCACCGTTGATCATTGGCGTCGATGCTATTTAACAATCAAAAATATAGTTTGAAAATGCCATATTAATGTATATTTTTCCTATTAGAATGAATTGTATCTTATTCACTCTTTGTGTACTTTGAAGATAATTTTTTTTCTTTTCATTTTTTATCAAATACCGAACAAAGAAGGTAATAGAAAAAAGGATTTCACATGAGATATTAAAGTACCCTTTGATACCGCGGTTATTTCACATTTTGCCACGCTAAAGAGGAAGGAAATTTTACGAGAGACGATGAGGGTCCATGATAAATCCGGGATAGCAATTACCCGGGCGTCGGTGGCGCTTCATTAGGAGCTAACATCCCATGGCAACTGCTACCGGTTCAATTAACTTTTCAATTAACCATCCGGGGCAACTATCTCTCATATTCACTCCCGGTTTGTTGATTATATAGCCTCAAGTTCCGCTCAAGTGCTCCCATTAAATGTTTTCTCCCCTTTCATTGAAATTTTAATTGCCCGAATTATTATGTTTCAGTAATGGCGGTGTTGAGTATGTCATTCATTCCTGACACAGTGGTTTCTTGGCATGTTTTACTATTTCAATGTTCACCTACTTCACTTAAATTGAAGCCGTTCAAAAGTGTATTCAACTGGTACTACATTTCCTACATCTGCATTTAATAATTAGTACTAATTAACTTATATTTCTTTCATATTTTTTTGTTACTTTTGCTATTCTTAGTGTGATTATTTTTTTTTTTATCTAAGATTTATAAAATCTATTATAATTTTAAGTCCTCACCGAGTCGGGACGTTTTATATTTTCGTATTGCTGTTCTTTTTACTATTCTTCGTAACATTACATTTTTAACGATTTCTCGATTAGATTTAGCAATACAGGAGAACATTTGTGTATCAATTAATACATTTAAATGGAATGTAAATGTATAAATTAATAACTTTCAGCGCAGTAATAAGTTAGAGGTTAAAAGAAATACTGCATACTTACTGCACCCCTTACAAAGATACTTCCTGCGATACCAGAGGGTATTAATATCAATATCCGCAAAAGTATGAAGGCCATCATTGGGCTCTCTGCTAACATCTCTTCAACGATGTTGTATGCTTCCAGGAGGCATCGAGGACTGGATCTGATCCGCTGCCGAAGGGAGGCCTCTCTGCAGCATTAGTCTATTGCCACGCGACTGTCAAATGTTTCGAATGCCCTATTCCAGTATACATTATATTACGAAGCCGAAATCGCGACTGTGCTGAAAGATTGGGCATGCATCACGGGTACTAAAGTGTGAGAGCTCTACGGTAGTCGGTGCGTGAGGATATTTTCAAATAATGGGTCAATTGCAGATGGTAGGATATTCGTGTTCACCATTCCAAAGAGACCCCAAAAGCGAATAGATATGTGTGCTAGCGGCAGGTACTCTCTGGGTCAGTATTTATTTATTGAGCGAGGACCCTGAAACTAAATATCAATTATACAACCCTGTGTGGAGTACCAAGAACCAGTGGAAAGCAGGAAGTTGTGACCCTTTGTCGCAGATGGGGAAGAGTCTGAAACAACAGCCTATGTGCTGGGAAAATACACCAACTCCCTCCTTAAAACACGCCGACAACACTAGGTCAATGAACAATTGATGAAATTATATATGAGTTGTTGTTTTTTTTATTTTACTAATTTGTTTTGTTTTTAAATTGATCTACTGCTGTGACTATGGTATCCTTGATTAGTTTTTATATTTTTATCTAATGATAAATACTTTTAAGTTGTTTAACTGACCAAAAGTGGGTTGGGGATCACTGAATAAGGAGAGAGTTGAGAGAGTGAAATAAGCAGAATAAAATTGTCAAATGGAATAAAATTGTTAAATAGGAGAGAAAAAAGTTTCAAATATATTCTATTTAGTGTATATACGATTATTGATTGTAAAAGGAAAAGGTAGAAAAAAAAAAATGTTTTTATATCATGAAAATATATGTAGTGTATGTAGATTGATGGTATGCTGTGTAATATAGCAGCCCAATGTATTTAGTAGCATAGCTAAATAAAGCATTTTTCACTCCTCTAAATTTAATTTTTCACAAACATTAAACTCAAAAATAATAAGCATTATTGATAAATGTACACCTTATTTTAACGACCTTATTACAACGTACTTATCAATAAGAAAAAAACATAAATATAAAAATTTATTTATTTATCTTCAAAAACATTCGTGCTCTGAAGCTACCTGAGTCAATTTACATTTCAACATTTACTTCAATGATTTTAAGAAATAAATTCTATTTTAATGCTGTTTTCCTACTATTTTTCATAATTTCTCTGTACTTTGGTTCATTTCAATAGTCATATAAATCATACATGTTCATTCGAATACTGCATTTAATTTATATAAATATTTAGAAATTACAATGGATAAGTTTAATTACTGTAGAAAAAATATAAAACTCGAATTTTAAAATTTTAATATCCTAAAAATACAAATCTCAAATTAACTAAAGACAATAACTATAACCACAATAATAAAGAAATAACAGAACGAATTAAAAACATGAAATTAATAAAATAAACATGAAATAATAAAATTTTTTATATTTTAAAACTTACAATTCAATGGTTATTAGAAATAAAATTAATTCTGCTATTGAATTCTCAAAATTCAATAGAAGTATTAAGGGGCTCTCGAATCGATTAAAAAAGATAATAGAGGAAAACCACAGGATTATTTTTATGAATAGGTTGTGTTTATTGGATTAAGGTATATTGTTACCTCCTTTTTTCCTGGTGTTTTATGGTTATATATCTAGATTTGAAGTATGTTATATACAAAATAAAAGTGAATGATTCGAAAACTATTCCAATACGACTAATAAAGATTATTCATTATTTCATTAAGTTTAATTCCTAATCGGAGGATAATTAGTATTATTGATAAATTTACACCTCATATCCAGTGACCTCATTCCAAATTAATGATTTATGTTAAAATAAAATAAACATAAAGATATTTTGATAAATCTTAGACAATATTATTTTTTATATATTTATTACGCTGTTCTCTTGTTTGAGTCATTTCAATCCTATTCTAAATTTATATGCATATTAATTTATAAGTCTTTTTTTAATTTTATTTATCTTTTTTTCTCATTCCTATCCATTAATTAATTCATTACACTTCCATTTTAAAATCACTATCCAATTAGGTTGCAAATATAGTTTTTTATTTGTTTCTTGGTAATTTCTGACATACAGATGGATGGTGAGTTCATCTATAGATCAACACTCTATTCTAACTACGATTCTAACGGGGTTAAAGTTTTAATTTTGTGGAACCGCGACAGAAATATAAGTCGACTCCCAGGGTCAGAGTTTCGAACCGGCGCCGCTGCAGTCAAAGGTTCAGGCAAAGTTGCTGCATTAAGTTGTGGACTACGAAAGCCCCACTAAAAATGGCCATCAACGATTCTAGAGTGATAATTTCTGTTTTATGCTCTGTTATGTCACTTTCAGAATTATTCAATACTTATTATTTATTAGAGTACTTATGCTCTAATTTCAGTGATTTATAATTCCTTAGAATGCTGTTATTTGCAATTTAATAAATACTGTCATTACATAAGGTATTCATTTTTATTCCTATTATAAAGATTATTTTGATACAATCTTATTAATTTATTATTATTTTTTGTCATTCCTAGCAATTCGGTTATGGAATACACTTCATAAAGTTTTAAAAAAAAATGTTTTACCCGATTGATATGTTTTTAGTATGATCATAGATTTCCTAAATTTTAACTGTTGGCTTTTATTATTTAATAATTTAAGATTAGTAATTTTTCATACATATCTTTAAGGGTAAAAAAAATTAAATTAAAAACCTGCACCACTACAACCCTTAAAGGGTCTTGAGTTTTCAGTACTTTGTTTCTAAACGGTTATGCATATAGTATCCACTTTCGCCACCAGCTTTTCCCTTGACTCGATGAATGACTAGTTACCTACAGAGCTGATTCAATTTACTAAAAAAATTCCTCCTACTTATCCTCATTATAATAAAATCAATTTATTTTTTAAATCTAATGGAGTATGAATGTAAAATCTTCTAATTAATATCATCGATCGGAGGTGATGCTGAGTAGGTAGATATAAAGCAATATTCGTTTATAATTGAAACCACACCAGAATCGGGTATTTTTAGCCGATTGGTCGTGGGGAGTTGTAATTGGAGCCGAAGGGGTAAGATTTAATCAGTGCATTCTCCCTTAATCCTCAGCGAGGCTACTCCCTGGACCGTGTAACTGCATTCGTGATTTCTCTACCCTTCCTCCTCTATCCTTCATTTTCTATTTCCTGGAATATTCATTTTCCTGATATTTAGTAGTTAACGCCATGTGTAATAACTAATTTTTAAATAGTATTTTCTTAGTAGAAGTAGGTTTAATAACATTTGTTATTATTTGTATTCTTTTCTTTGAAATTTGTTTTATTTAAAAGAAAAATATACTTATATTTGTACAAGTGTAAATGAAACAGTTTCTAAGACGTCTCCTAGCAACAAGCCGACGATCCACATTATTAAAATATTTTTTTTCTAATTAGTTGTCTTGTATAATTCATTGCTAGCCCTGTCTGCGTACGTTATGTGCTTGTTTGGACATTTGTATTGTTAATTGTGACTAAGTTAGTGCATTACCAGACCCTGTCTGCGTATTAGTATGACAATATAATTATGGTTTAAATACATTTGGATTAGTTTTGATTCGTAGAACAACCAGACCCTGTCTGCCTACATTAAGTGCCAGTTTGGCCATAATGGTTTTTTTACATCTTGATTGTTGATTGTGATATATATATAATACAGCACACTGCGTTTAAGAATACAATTGTGTTAATTAATTCAGGGTTTGAATACTCAATGCATTAAAGAGTCAGTACCTGTGGGCCCACCTGTTTGAGAGTGGCAGCAATATTAATAACTTCGAAGCGACCTACATAGTTCCTACACATTTTTACAGAAAAATATCTTCTTCTTGTCTACTGATGTGGATAATTATTTCTTTTAGAAGTTTTTAACAATTTTTGTTTTTAAATTGCGAAACTAGGAGAACTTAAACTATGTTTGGAATCGCAAAAAAGCTCATAAGCTTACAAACGATGGTACTAGTGGAATATTTGATAGCTCATTAGAGAACTTAGTGTGTGTGCCTTAATTGTATATGTAACATAACAGCCTCAAAACATCTATGAGACTATCTTAAGTTTTTTTAAATTTGTATTTTGAAAATTTCAAAAACATTATCTTAGATTATTCTTGATAAAATATATGTAATGAGCTAGATTAATGCCAAATTTTAAAAGGAATAAAAGATGGGATCAATATTAAATAAACTCTAAATATTAGGTGCTGTATCAACATACAACAAAAAATAATTTTCTTGATTTACCTACCCATTATTTTTTGATAAAATAATAGTTAAAACTTTTAATTAACATTAATTTAAAAAAAAATGAATTGCATTACCTTACAAAGATGTATAAAAAACGATAGATTGGATATTGCTGTTGGGTTTCGAATTTATATCGAAGAATTTGAGTATAAATATAATTTAATTTCAAAAATAATATACTTATATTATTCTTGATGCTTTATCTCTTTTATAAATAAGGAATTAGGGGTAAAATAAAATATGCATGACATTAATTAATAATGTTGAGATATTTTGTAAGCATTAAGTGAAATTAAATTTTTCATGTTTTAATTAAGAAATTCTCTGGATGACTAATTAAAAAGGGTACATTTTATGGATTATGATATTAAATCATATTTTATTTCGGAATCTTGATGAGTCAAACATAGACGGTAAGAAAAAGCAAAATTGTTTTAGAATCAAAATTCTTGAAGGAATCCGTCAGCCTAATTAGGATTTCCTTGATCGGCCGAAGAAATGCCCATCATGCATATGCATATCATGATGATGAAGACTCGATTAAGAAATTTCTGAACAATGATTTATTTAATAGGTAGTAAGTCTGTATCATGCTTTTAAAACACTATTATCACATTCACTAGATGTATGTTTCTGTAATAAAGTTGTAAGTATCAATAAGTAAATATAAAATATAATTATGATGACCAATTATTAAACAACTTTTTTCTTCAGGGTTTTTTTTAAAAAAAAATTATTCGAATTCCTTTAACAGAAATACTGTATACCATTGTTATGATACAATGAAAATCGAATTAAATTCTAAAGGTGAGGGTAGATGAAATGAAATTATATAGGAAAAAATTCTGATTGAAACCCCTAATAAAAACGATAATTTTCCCCTTTCAATAAAACTTCTGCCTGGTCCTTTTAAAATTTAAATGTCGATATACTTCGTATTGCTTTCCCTATCATCATATCGAATAGCGCATCTGAAAGTGGATATATATTTAGATTTTTAAAGAGAGAAGCGAATAACAGATAATTAATTTTCCGTGTTCAATTAAATCCGTTGCTTTCCAAATTTATAAATTAATTTTTACAATGTTGGAGTGAAAATAAAGGTAGCCGTTGATATATTTTTAATTTTTTTAATTGCTACAAATATTGGGTTTATTGATAATATCAACCTTTCAGATGTGATTGTTGAAATGAATTAATTAATAAACGTCTGTGCTCCTATCGAGTTACTGAAACGGGAAACATGCGCGTTATATGGGGTAGCAATTAATATTGACTTATTTCCTCAAATGTTATTTTTGGCGAAATTAGAGGATTTACCTGTGAAATGTCATTCATATTTCTTCAGTTTGTTGTGTTCTTTAGTTTTCTCTTTTTGTAAATTTTGAGAATATATCTACACAACTAAAACTTTATCAACTGTTTTTTATAAGTTACAAATTTATATTAGGATTAACCATGTACGACTTAAAAAGCTAATTCTTATACACTAACTGGAAGTTATCACAACCTTTCAGATAATTTATGTCAATGTATTTTTTTTCTAAATCATCATATTAAAATAAGATAATAAAAAAACAAAATAATTCACAATATCTAATGATCTAACTTGTTTTTGTATGGACAGATTTACAGTTCAGCTCTTTTTAGTGTAAACTTTTTTATAATAATAATGAATAAATTCTACATTTGAGAATTCGTGAACGAAGAATGATATTTATTTTATCGGAGCATTTTGGAGAAAGACTACTCACCCAATTCTGTTGAACTAAATATACCAGAACTTGGAAGGGCATAATCTAAGGATTTCAAGAAAAAAAATACAGCTCACCTTTCGCATTACCACCAAACACTAACACCCTTTTAATTTATACTATTAAGATAGTAATTTTGTTACCTAAATCTAAAATGGCCTTGGACAGAAAATTTTCATATTTAATAAAAACAAATTAAAACATAAAAATAAAAAAAAAATTGTATACCAACCGCGAGCCAATCCCGAACTTCTTGCGTGCCATTGGATATATTTCAAAAACGTTTGATATTGAAAGTTTCAGAAGCTTTCTTATTTATTTAGTGTTATCTATATCTATAGAATTGTTGGTGAAAAAATTCCATGTAAGTTGTTAACATTTTTTTAAGATTTCGAGCTCAAAAACGTATTTTCAATCATTATTCTGTGCTTATTTGCCGCAATAATATTTTGAAAAAATGGATTTTCTTTTGTAAAGGTTTTAGGCCTTCTATCCTACAGCATATATACCCAATAGAAGCTGCAGAAAAAAATGTGTTTCTATAGACTGTACCTGAAATTTTTTTATGTTAACAATATTTGCCTTAAAGTTCGTATTCAACATTTTATGTTTTTTCGTCACCAGGAAAACATAGGGACAAATGTTATAACGGAAAGTAAATTTTATCAACATTAATTTATTTTAAAAAAATATAAGAAGAATTACATTTTTAATGGGACATTAGATTAATAAACTCATTCAATAATAATTAAGTTCTTTAAAATGAGAATAAAAAAATAGTAAGAAAAATACGGCTTATCAGGCTTTATATTCGTGTTTTTTATTTAAATATTCTCATTATGTTCTCATGGAAACAAATTCGGATTTTTCCGATTTCCAAATGTCTCGAAAACTACACCTAAATATCACAGACCTTTCTAAGAGATCGAACAAAGACTAATTGGTCTACAGAAATAAAAATAGGATAAAAGAACACCTTAACTGGATAAAATACAGCAAGAAATTTTTGTATGGAACTTATCAACAAAATCGGTTAAAGAATATGTATGTGTTTTAGCAGTTTTATGATTGTTTGAATACTAAATTAAACATAATCTGGAAGGAAATGTTTATAAAACCTCCATACAAAGGATTCGAACTCCATACAATTTTATGCAAACTCAGTTACTGTAATTGTATGTTGGACTTTGTATGGCCCCTGAAGTGAAACAATATCATTAGCTAATAGGATTTTAAACCATTTCAAAATCCATCTACGGCTAGTTGACTTTTTAATCTTCTTTTAACTTGTTGTAGTTCTTAAATTAAATGGCTTTAGAAGTAATTATTATAATAATTGCCAGTAAAGGAATTTTAGATCAATAGTTCATTTGTTCTGCCTAAGACCAATGATTTTCACAAATTACTTCTTCTACCAATTTTTATCATTGTAATACAAAAGTAAAAAAAATATATTATATATATAATATATATATTTGTAAACCTTATTCGAAAATAATAATTATAGTAATATAAATAACAACCCATACCAATATAGTGATTATTGGTATTCTTTGTAGTTACAACTCGAGGCTGGTACGAAAGTTTAAGATATGTCGTGCAGTGGGTAATATTTCCCATGTCGTGTTGTAGAACAATAAGTTTCAACCTAGTTCGGGCTCAGCACGCGGTGTAAATTCCATAGAGACGGAAATCACATAATTTTTTCCTTGCTTTCCATATTTTCTGAAGTTACACTTTCTTTAAAAACTATGTAAATATTTTATATTCCGCAGACTTTCAATAAAAGCGTAACAGTTGATAAACCCTGGAATGTTCCGAAGTTCAATTTTGCCCTCTAACCTTTGGGAAACGAACTAGGGTTCTGAGAATTCAAGCAGAGAGAAAATATTTAACCCAATAACGCCTGTTGCTTCTATATTATTATGTTATGTTGGTAGCTCAATATGTCGAGCATCAGAAAGAGTTGTAAGTTTTGTTAGTTTGTTTAGAGTAATTAAATGTATTTTCTTTGTTTTATTAATGGTTTAGGCTCTAGCACATTATTTAATTATGTAATTAAGATTATGTATTAAATAATTATGAAAACCTATTAAAGGTATTCCATCATTAAAAAAATAAAATAAAAAGAAAATGATTCTACATTTTGAGGAAATTGTTGCAGTTGAGCTGTAAGGCACTAGCTGCCCCTGCAGAGCTTAGATTAGGCTATTTGTGCATATATATCGGTATTACTGGTATGGTTTAATTTGGCGCCTTGTATTGTGATGAAATTAAGCAAAGGTAGTGTGGTTACTAGTTACTATCTAGAAGTTGTACCTCAAAGTTTGCAACCTACTATAGATTAACTTTTATTATGGATTACTAATATGGAATGGATTTTAAACTATCGCAAATTGAAAGTCCATAGGCAAATGTGGGACCTGGTCCACAAATAATGTCATAGTATTCGATTACGACAATGTTTTGGTATTCTTATAAGAATCATTACTTTTATTATCATAACAAATCTTAGATAGACTGATAAAGAAAAGGTGGACATTATATGATATAATTCAATAAAACATAGATTCCTGATATATTAAAAAGTTATTTACACAAAATATATTATTTTTTCATCCTTGTTTCGTCCTATAGTAGTCCGTACTTACGGCACCATACAGGATTAATTAGAATTATTATTAGATCAATTAATCACCTAAGAATAATCAATCATAATATGAATATTACTATTTTAATATTTTTTTATTATGTTAATAATTGCGCAGTGTTCAAAAGGATTGTCTATTTCAGAGACAAATCATTTGAGTTATGTTTGAACTTTTATTAGCTAATGAAACTTTCATTTTCTTATTGCGGGTTATAATAGATTTTTATTATTTATATTATACAGATTTATGGAACTCAGTAGATGAGGTCACAGATGATTATAAAATTGTGTTTGTTTTTTTTCTCATAGCACATATTCGTTTGTGTAAGTCTAGTTTTCGGAAGTCAGTCAATTTTCTGTATTTACATTGAAATATATAAATTACATATAGTATTATTTTGTCCATTTAACACTCAGATGCTAAAGTATTTCTGAGAGATATATGGTAAGGTAGTTTAAAAACATCAGATTGCGCCGAAAACACAAGCACCAAGTATATTTTTTCCAGTTTAGTTATCTTTTACATATTTTTTCCCACATTTACTAAAGTTTATTACTGCTGCTATGTTGTTCGTTTACAATGACTATATTTTTTTTATGGACAAAAATTGTTGCTTTTTATTATACTTTTTTTTTAATTATGTAAGTTGTAATAAAAATGTGCTGCATAGCATTCTTAGTAGTAATGCATTATCAGCTACATATATGATTCTAAGTTCGGTTAATTATTATATATTTTGCATCCCAATTGTGACAAAGCATTATTGTTAAATTATGAGAAACATATTTAGTAAAAAGATTTACTTTCAGATTCTATATATTTTTCCAATTTCCACAGGAATCATATCCTAAAACATGCCCGAAAACAATGGTTTCTACCCCGAGTGAAATCCGATGTACTGAGTAGAGCCTAAGATTGAGTACCGATTTTCTGAGGCAGCGTTAGGCTTATAAATAAGAGGATTTGGACGAAGCCGGGAAGCTCTTAGGACCCGAGCCACAATACCCAGCAAAAACCGTCCTCTCCACTCAATATACCGCCTCCACAAACTTTAAATTCATGTGTTAAAGCCATAATTACTCTAACAAGGAGTTTTTTTTCTGTTCCTTTAATAATAGAGAAAGAGGCTTAAGATAAACAACAAACAATGCAAAGACTCTCCAATGCGGTAGAAACATCTTCACAGTGATGTTCTATCCATTTAATTTATTTCAATATCGTTTTTAATTATATTTATTATATCAGGATAAATTGTGAGATTTGACACCTATATAAATTAAAAATCAAATGTCACTTGTCGGAAGCCATAACTCTCTTTTAAACCACTTTATCTTTCTAAGAAGAACTCTCAAATTCATTCAAAACTTTAATCGGATTAACGGATAATAATCGAAATAATAAATTTTTAAAAACCTCTGATAACTCACCTTTTGTCCGAGTGGAATTCGAATTGCACTACTATATACAGAAAAATTGTATGTTTTTTTCTTTTTTCAAAAAAAAAAAAAATACAAAACTTATTTATGAGAATTATCAATATTCTCATTAGAAAAATAACAAACGTACATTTGAACCTCTCAAAGGCACAAAATTTGCCTTTACATTAAATAAAACATATTTTTGGGACTCAATGTTTTCTGATAATCTATTAATAAAGCAAACTATTAGTTATAAGAAATATTCTTTTAAAGACCATACTAATGAATAGTGATACTGTTATTAAGTTAAAATTGTTATTTTTTTTATGTTTTAAATCTCTTTGCTACACCATTTTTTAAAATAAATTTATCATCATGGACGACATTTAAAAATACTACTTGACTATAATAGTTCAAAAACATTATGATCACATTAAAATATAGTACAGGCTACGATTAGAGTTTATCTGTTCGTTTTTCTGTTGATATCGGCTTACACAAAAATTCTATCAGTCTTAACTTTGGTTTTATTATCTCTGTAACCACCCATCAAAATCACGATTTTTTAAATAATGTTGTATTGTTTCTACTCCATTTACTAATGACAATTAATTCATTTATTTATCTAGCGTCAACCAGGGCTCCAGAACCCACAGGGTTGACTCACGGCTACAGTGTAACAGAAAACAATTTTCTGCCCACCCGGATTCGAACCCGAGTCCTTGGAGTTAGTAGCATCATGCCTTAAAACGGTGCCACCGCGCTCCCTGAACAATTTCTTAACTAATTTTATTGAGGAAAAAAACTAAAATTTTTGCTCATTTTTATTTAGTGTTCTCTATTTTGAAAAATACTATTAAATAAAATACTAAAAAATAAAATCACTATTTTAGTACTAAAATAAAAGTACTAATTTTTTTTAAAAGTATAATAGAGCTTAAATAAGAAGAAACAATTTTTCGCGAATGAATTTTGGAGATAATCACGAAAAGTAATATTCTCATTATATTTTGAAGCTCTTTAAACATATTATAAAGTAGTTTACAATGAAAATCTCCGTCAAAGAGATAGTTTCATATTTCCCAAAATAAATTCACAAAATATGGATTTCTTGTTGTGTGGGAAAAAATATTAGTATTAGAAAAACTTTATCTTGAAAATTATTGAGCGAGAAAAATAATAAATATTAATCTATCGTGCTAATTAAATCAGTTTATAATTATTATTTTCCTAAGGATATTAATTGCCAAAATAAATTCACAAAATGATTTTTCTTCGTATTTTGGAACAAAAAAAATTTAGAAAAACTGTATCGAGGGCATTATTCAACATAAATAACTCTATTAGATCAAAAATTAAAACTCATTAAATGTACTATAAACTAATTCGTAATGGTATTTAGCTACTTGTAATATTTTATGATATTTGGCACTAAAACTAAAAATATACTACAGAAATTTTAAAACATATTCTATATTTGGAATACAAATCCCTTAGGAAGTGGTAAATTTTTTACTATCTTGTTTTTTAAATATTTGTACATCGGAATCCATAGAAATCAACTTACACTTACTTCTAAATATTAACAAAGTTTTAGGTATTTACACTAAACTGTAATTAACATCAGTCTTATGCTACAGAGTTTTCAAGAATTCTTTTTTTTCGATTTTTTTTTTAATTTTTTATTTTGATTGTATAATATTACATATTTATGAAATTCTGTCATATGTATAGACAATGGCAATAGCGATTATTGATCTCATTCGTACCATATTTACAAAAATATAAATTTAATGATATCGAAATAGAAGAAAAACTGAATAACTTTAAAAATAAAATTAAACTTAAAATAACATCTTAAACACAATCATTCCTATTCACATTCAGTCTGGGGAACTCTGAACCAAGCTCTTGCCCCCCCCCCCCCCACATATGGAGGAAAGGACTTCCGGCGCTTCTTTCTCGACCTTGTCATTGGTATATTTTCCTAAGTTCGGAATTCGTAAATGAAAGTTGGCAAGTCCTAGATATGGTGAAAGAAGTTTCTTTCGATACTAAACCCGACTTTGTAATTTCTTCCTGCTTTTCTACAATGGACTTCTGGAGATTCCATTATTAGATATGTTTTCAATGAAACATTCTCATAGAAAATGTGATATTATAAGAATTTTTCATTAGTAATTTTTTTTAATGTAATTTACTAATGACACAAATTCCTAACAAAAAGAAACAATTTTTGACAGGCAATCGAACTAACATTTGAGAACTCAATTTTTCTGAAAAATCATAATTTTTATTTTCTCGGCCTGCCGAATATGACGATTTGACCATCAGTATCATCACGAAAATATGATGTAATTGCGATGGTTTATCGATGATGATAAATTTATTTTAAAAAAATGGTTTAGTAAAGAGATTTAATATATTAAAAATAAAATTAATAAACAACTTTAATTAAGAACAGAAGCACTATTCATTAGTATGATCTTAAACAGAAGATTTATTATAACTATTAGTTTGCTTTATTAATAAATTATCAGAAAACATTGTTTCCCAAAAATATGTTTTAGTTAATGGAAAAGCAAATTTTGTAAATGTGAGAGTTTCAAATGTACGTTTGTAATTTTTCTAATGAGAATATTGATAATTCTCATAAATGAGTTTTTGAAAAAAGCAATTTTTTACACCATCGCAATTACATCATATCTGATTACTTGCGTGAAATCAAATTCCTTAACTATTTTGTTCTTTTCATTTGTTTAATTAACGTTTAAACAAAGCGTTATAGACTTAAATAATAATCTTAGTAGTTTTTAACAATTCATGTTATCAGGTCCCTGTTTCATAATAAAGTGCAAACTAATACTATTAATTTTGTAGTTTGTACTTTTTAACTCAAATATCACTTATAGTCTTCACCGCCATAACAACAAAATTATTAGAACATATAGTTTGTACACTTATATTTATGGACTACTATTATTATTATTGCGGTATCTCTATGAGAATCATTCATTTAAAATATTTCTTTCTGTGTCAAATCCTGCACTACCAAAAAAAACTTAATAAGATCGATGAGGTTTCATTTTGTAATTTTCTAAACCGAAATAAAAGTGAGTTTCAATCGAGTCATGAGCTCTTTGTGTAGCTCAAAATATAAAAACACGTTGTTAAGAAATTTAAAAAACACATCAAATTGTGGATTCAATACCATATAGCTTGGCTTGCAATTACAAAAATAAGATGAATATGAGAAATCCAAGTAAATATTTAAATTATACTTAATCAAAAATTCACAAATTCCAACAATAACCCAAGTAATAATATATACATATTCAATTATAATTAGTTGATATTCATTCTTTGTTTTCTTAGTTCATTGAGCATATAACATTTTTAAAATATTACATTAAAAAATCATTATTTATTATTTCCTCAATACTTAAAATTTTTAAAATGAAACCTCCCAACAAAATTAAAACATTAAAAATGTTGTTTTATGAAACCTAAAATTTAGTGATCTCTATAAAAAAAAAAATTAAAAAAAACGTAGTTTTTTATGTAATAGATAGTTGGATATGTGAAATAAAAGCAATGTAATTTAAAATAAATTATTGCATGGAATATTATGATCGAAGAAGAAAGGGTTAACCTGAGAATATAGAAGGCTACACAATACCGAATTTCGGAAGGCCGAAATGTAGGTGGGAGTCATGACTGACCTTGTGGATTTGGGTTTGGATTGGCGTCACTGGACAAAATTATGTAAACAGCGCCTGATTGTATCGGAATTGAACCTTCGGGTCACTAAACCTTTATTATTATTGTGCTAAAACTTTCAATGTATTTTTTTATTTCATATTCACTCACTTAGTAATAAAAAAAGTATCATTCTTAGCCAATTGGTGATTTTAAAATTAACTATTATTTTATATATTTCATAAGTTGAATAAATGGAAAATTGAATTTATACTAAAGCTCTAAAACCTTTATATTTCTAAATAAGGCCTGTGTAAAAATAATTCATCCATATGAAAATACTTTTCAGGATGGTAGAATTATTATTGAGGTTTTAGATCACATTATGATGTATTGGATTGAAAAATAAGGAATTGACTACGCATGAGAAGGCTTAGCGAAATCTTCCTCATCTTCCGCAAAGCTCACTCAATCCGCTCTTACTTATCCTCTCATATATATATTGAAGTCTCATTTATATTTACCCAAAATAAAATAATGACACATGGAAAAGATTCAAAGTCTCCAATTACTTTAGAAAAGGAGCTTTATTTTATATCTTATAATTGAAGGATGTTGGGTCAATGCCATCCCTGATCAACTGCTATCAACATTTTTTTGTGATTAATTTTATAATTATTCATTTAATTCGCATTATAATTTTCGTGAAAAAGCGACAGACGTCCAGGAATTCGAGACCATCAGCTTTTTTTGCTGAAATGATACTTGCAAATTTTAAGTAAAATCGATATATTTTTTATATATTTAATTTTTATGTATTTGTACTAAAAGATATTAAGTTAACACGTTCCCCTAAGCATTGGCAATTAGTATGGTCAAATTATGTAATGAAAAAAAAATTTGTTCATTGATTTCAGTCAACAATTATTATTTCAAAAAATACTTTTTTGTATGAAACCTAATCAGAGTGAAAATTACAATATTTTCAAAATAAATTCGTAAGAATTGCTGTGGATTCTCCTTGGTTTTTAAGAAACCAACTGCATCGGGAATTAAAAATGGAGACAATAGAGGATTACATAAAAAAAAGATACATGAAGCTCCACTCCCAGTTACCAGACAGTTAAAGGAAACCCAACCACAACCCAAAGACTGAAGTCCAGGCTGTTGCAGGAAATCCTGTTCTAAGTTCTTCTGTATTTTATTTTACTTTATTCTTTTTTTTCTCTTCATGTTTTGCTTAAATTAATTTTTTTTTACATTAAAAGTCAATTATTTATTTTGTTAAATCCAAAAAAGTCATTGTTTTTGTTATTTATTTTACTTTCATTTTTTATTAAGAATTATTATTTTTATCTATTTATTTTATTTTTTTATTATTTAATTATTATTGAATATAGTTAAGGGTGTCTTTTGTATGAGATTATACCCTCTCCCATGTTCTATTGTTTTAAAAAAAAAAAGGAAACTCTTACATTAACCATGTAAGGCCCACCAGGCCGATCTGGCATTAAATAAATAAATAAAAACTCAAATTTAGTTAAAACAAGTCATATTAAAAGGACTTGGGTTAATTTTCATTAATATATTGTTGATTAGTGTATGTATGGTAACGTTTAGTGTATCTTATTAGTGATGTTTTGTCTTGAGCCGATTGCCTCGGAAATGGGAGTAAGATAAGAAATGTTTTGTGTCTGTAAGTATCTTGTTGAGCTGTAATTCAGAGAAGAAATTGAAATTTCTTAGTAAAAATTCTGTTATATTCAGTATTTTACATTCCTCATACATATATTTTGAATGACCTTTAATTTTCTGCAGTTGGAGGTGCAGCTCAAGATAGGAGCGGAAAATGTTATCGGGTATTTGCAATTTTGCAGTGGATCAGTTGGATTTTCTATTAAAGTATGGAGTCATTATTCTAATGATCTATATAATTTTAGATCTATTGCATTTATTGTGCAATTTGTTTTGAACACTTTAAGTTCCCAGTTTAAGTCCTTAGCAATTGACGAACTGAGCAATGGCTTTGTGGTGCCTTTTATCATTTGAAGTATGGACGGTCTGATTTTAGTGAATACCATAGCTTGTGTTTTATGGGTCTTGGATTTTGATCTTCCGATTAGCACTGAGCTTTTTAAGAAGGCCCAATGATCTGCTCACTATTGTATATATCAGATAAAATTATGTGTATTATCAGCATACAGTGATCTTTCTACAGATGAGTGTCAGCGTAGGACTGAGATATATGTTGAATAGGACAGGCGAAATGCAGAAGCCTTGTGGAAGACCATCTGATAGACAGTGGATTGATGCGTTTGATTTGGTTATTGTGATAAAGAAGTATCTACCGCTGTGGTAGGATTCAATGAGATGAATGATTTATGGTGAAAAATTAGTATTATTATTGTGGAAAATTTTACCCATAAACTCATAAGCTTATTGGTAAAATTTATTTTGCACACGCGAACTTACCATTTTCCCCTGCAACGCTTATTAAATCCGATTCAAATATTTTTTTTTAAATTAACGTATTTTTAGAAATAAAAAAGGTATCAGTATTAGTGCCAACTGTTGATAGCTAAATATTTGTGTTGAGTCAATGGGGGCTACTCAGTACGATCCTCATTTGTATTCTCAGATTCAGCAGCCCTTGAAGAAGCCTCAGGGGAGAAGAAACTAAATGAAGTAAGATATAATGAGACGGGGCCAATAAGCAGCTTCCTTTCCTCCGCCCTTAATTATTTCCGAAAAAGCCGATTTTTCAGGCCTTGATTTATGCCTGCTACTAAAGGCCCTCTTCCAAGTTAAATGGCCTACAGTAACCAGTCTCGCTCTTTCCCATTTCTCTCCCTTTATCTGTTATTTAAATTCCTTAAATAAGCTTCTACGTTGGAATTTTCAATGCCAATTTATAATTGACAAAAATTTAAAATTAATGTAGTGGGTTAATTTTGATTTAGTCAGTCAAGTTATGAAGAATTAATCCCAGACAAAGGTTTAGGACGACTAGTTTTTTTGCCGAGTCGATACTTACATATTCCAAATACTATCAATCTCTTTTTAGTTTTATCGTTATTTTATTTATTTTTTGGTAACAAGTGTTTCCTTTTAAGCAATGTCAATGGTTAAATATAATCAATTTTTATTTTGGTAGATTAATCAATTAAATTATTTTTTTAATAATCAATGTTTTG
>NW_027104983.1:506407-508229 GCF_000696795.3 Halyomorpha halys | reverse complement strand
TGAAATAATGAAAATGTTAATCAAAAGTGAATTCAATTTTTTTGTCCATTTCAGTCATGAATTTTAAATTTATAAAAATCCTGGTATGAAAACTATGAAAAGTGAGTTCAAATATGATATATTGCATGTCCTATTACTATATATAGCCTTAATAATATATATTACAGGGACTTACTAATTTTAATAAAAAATTTATCGAAACAAATAAAAAAAAGTTTTAGATTCCATCTCACCAGTTCTGTCTGTAAATTTCATAATATCAATTAAATGAGAATTTCATTTGTATGATTTTTTTCACTAAAATTTTATAATTTTAGATTGCTTTATGTACTGTTTTATTTAAAAAGATGTTTTAGTTACTTTTTCTCAAAGGAAGCCTTTCTCATCATACCTTTAAATGACATATTATTGGTTGATGTTCGATGGCAATACAATCTCAAGGAAAGAACAAAAAAAAAATAATTAGAAAGAATTTTGTTCCCTTACCCAACTGCTCAACGTATACTCGCGTTTCCATTTTTTCCATAAATGATTTTTTATTTATATCAGTAAAATCTGTAAATACAATTTATAATACCTAAAATTACACATTTTTTATTAAAAAAAAAAAATTAAGTTAGTCCACAATATATAACCGGAAGTTTATGTATCAAAATATTATAAATAAAAATACAAAGAAAAAACACATTAATAATACAAGGAAAAATTATAAGATTTTTTAAATTAATAATTAAAGATAGAAATAATATAAGCCTGATAAAGTACCAAAAGTAGTATAAAATGGTTGGTAAGATTGAAAATTTTATTATATATTATAAAATATTTTATGGCAATTGTTTATCAAAGAAGAGGCAGCCTCAGACCAAACGACCTACATTAGCAAGTAATGTCAGAGGTTACGACTTGCTACAACATGACCTACCATCAACCTGAATATCGTGTTATTTACTTATTCCTATATATATACTAAAAAAGCAAATAAATAAAAGGTATATTGTTATAGTTTTATAACAATCATGGAAACATTCATTTAAAATTGATAAAATGAAGTTTTGATTACTGGTTTAATATTAATATTTAGCCCTAAAATAGAAATTTATGCTGCGATATCATTATCATTGGTTTAAGCTACAAAAAATTCAATATCTAAAAACCTGAAATTCGATATGAGACAGGGGACTATGGATAATCCAAACCAAATTTTATGAAAAACTGTTTTTGTATTCTGTGGCAACACTACTGTACCAAATTTGGCAAATATATGTGGATTTATTTATTTTTTCCTGAGTCAATAATACAACTATACAATAAAAAACTGTTTTTTAGGACAAATACTTAAAAGCTTATATACATAGAATAATTTATGATTAATAACTATTACAATTAAGACATTACTTACAATTGTCTATAACAGTGTGTTCTACATTGTTGTGATCCAACTACCTCGATGTTTATGCTAGAACTGGATAGGTTTGGAAATGAAGGTAAAGAGTTTGCTTATTTATTTTTCTTACACAAAACCTAATAGTTGTGGCACAAACCCCGAATTCGATGGATGACGGAAATGCAGAACTCACTATAGAACTATAACAGACAATTGTAATAGTTATTAATCTTAAATTATTCTATGTATATGAGGTTTTATAATAATTAGTTGGAGAAAGTATTTGTTCTAAAAAACTATTTTTTTCATTGTAGAGCGTGACTATGAAAACAATAAACGAAACTAAATCCGATACGTTGCAAATAAATAGTTCTATTATTGACTGATCCTCAAGACCCACAAGAAAAAAAAAAGAAAAAAAAAATATATATATATATA
>NW_027104983.1:500208-506327 GCF_000696795.3 Halyomorpha halys | reverse complement strand
TGCCATTTATATTTTTATATAAATATTATATAATATGGAAATCTGTGGAAATTAAAAACAAAATATGGTATGAAATATTTAAAATAAAAAAATAATTGTTATAGCATTCTTCTATTTTCTATTAGTTTAAAAACTGTAAACATTTCATTTTCTTTAAGGAATTTTCCAACAACTTCAAGGATTTCCAGATTACGATTAGAATTAGCCATGTTTTTGTAATCGTAAATCTCTTCACTTTTTGTTGAAATTACCTAGTATGTGTGTAAAATTGATTTGTCATCATATATGTGCTAAAATCAATGAACACATTCTGCTTTTGATAATTTCTTTGCCGAAACGGATACACAGCACAAGGAAATTACACAGGTTTTATTTATTTCTTTTTTTTAATGCTTGACAGTATTCTATTTTTTAAAGGTATTTTGAGGTCAACTCCATTTCCGTTGTTGGATACATTTGGGAAGCATAAGGTATGCCAGAGGAATGGAACAAGGGAATTGCTGAACCGTTTCACAAAAGCAAGGGTAACCCGGCTGATTGAAATAACTGCAGTGCCATCTCAATCCTCGGGATTTTTTTTTTTTATATTTGTTACTTCCACTACCTGAGGTAAAATAATTTTAGTAATGTGCAGTATTAGGAAGCTTTATTAAAGCTCATTTAATTTGGCCTTCATAGGGTCTAATGAATCTACAATTATCAATTAAAAATGTCCCTTTGTCGTTTATTTCCTCATCAATTTTAATTAGATTTAAATTATCGATAATTGTCTACCTTTAATGATAATAAGGATTTAGGATAAAAAAGTCTGAAAACCTGAATTTATATCACGTGTTCGCTAATAGTCAATAATTACTGATAAAATATTTTACAGTTAAACTAAATATCAGTGCTGCTAAAGTTCCTCTTAAACAGCTTTAATTAACCAAAGTCAACTTTTAATAAATAATTGCACTTAAACTTCTCTTTACTTTGATTAATATGTCCCCTACACAAGTCAACTGCTTCTTACTCCTGTTCTTAATAGAAATCGTTTAAATATTTCAACAGAACCATTCTTCTTAAACAGGGAAATTCCTGAGGGATGACTAAAATAAAATGACCCATAGGTAAAACAGAATAAAAGATGGCTAAAACAAGAAAAGTTATAACGTTTCCGGATTTTTTTAATAATATGTTTGGAACTATGGGACCCTCTAATTTTGATGTGTAACTAAAATTAATTTGAAAGAATTTTGAATAATAATTAAATAAATTTTATGCAAGAGAAAAGGTTTGATAAGCTGGTAAGGTTTAAGCTATATTACTGGGCGATGTTCAAATAAAGTTTATTTTTTTCCCCTCTTTTGTCTCACTATTGCGCAACCCTCAAAATGTACATGTTTCTGTTGCAATAAAAAGTAAGATGTATTTCAACGTCAAAACGCTTAAAAGAATAAACGAGTGGGTACGTTTTATAGGTTGTGTAACTGACACTTAGACAGAACTACTTTCCTTTTATGCATATCTTGAGATTGGTGGCTATAGTATGTCTAGATCTACTTTTATCCATTGCAAATGATACTCCTTTTTGAGAGAGGGAGAGTATATCTAAACAGAAAAAA
This sequence comes from Halyomorpha halys, assembly GCF_000696795.3. NCBI lineage: Eukaryota > Metazoa > Arthropoda > Insecta > Hemiptera > Pentatomidae > Halyomorpha > Halyomorpha halys. Next base: position 504,723 of record NW_027104983.1, on the reverse strand, counting down.
AAAGAATATAGAATATGAAAGTCATTATATATGCATACAGATCGAAGCCAAAACACCTTATACTGTATAGTTACAAAGACCCACTTCCCGAAACTGTAAAGTTTCAACTCAAAAGCATTGTGCTTGATAAGAAAATTACCTCGACGCTTGGCCAAAATACAACTACATACTGACTTACGCATAGAAAATCTCGATCGGCAAGAGTTGATTTCATAATAATATAAAATACTAATACGCAAAATGATAAAAAAAAATTTTTTGGAAATACGTGTAAATGGTTAAAAAGCAGCTTCATTTGAAATCTCCTGCTTTAGTTCACCAAGGTAACATAATTAAACTCGGAAAGAGCAACTTATGGATACTGTACTTTTTCTGTTCTTATAATATAATTATTTTCCAATGTTGGCTTAAGATATTGACGCTGTTAGTCAATCCCTAATATGAGACTGGTTAATCGATATTTGTTAACTAAAATTAATTTTTATTTATTAATTTTAGTTAACCAATATCAATTCGGTTAGGGTTCAGGTGAATAAAAGAGGAAGAGATGCAGAATAAAATTGCATTCTTCCAGAAAGTGAGATTGATAAAACTTGTTGGATTCTACATGCATACATATATTAAACAATTATTCATCACTGAATTGATTCCTCCAAAAGCTTTTAGCATTCTCCTTTGTACTGAGCATCATCTATCCAATTAGCTTTGTTTTTTTAATTTTTCGCGTCTATTGCATGTGCGGGCATTATCATCCCATCTGGGGTTGGGTCTCCCTGCTCTTCTTGTTCGATGAAGGACATCCCTATATAAGCGAATTTGCCCGGGATCACCCTTTCGTCCACTCTCGCAACATGTCAAATTGTATCTTGAATTGAACCAGATTACATTGGTTAAATATGATTAAAGTACATTAATTTTAAATTAGACAAGCTGCGAGATAATTTGTGTGGCTTACGCAACAAAATAAAAACGTAATGTAAAAACAAAGTAATTGACTTTTGCCTCTAAAAATAATAATTAAAATAGTTTTGATACTTTTTAGCACGGTATTATCTTAAAAAACGATATTAAAGATGTATACATGGAGTATATGTTGGAGGTCAAAAAAATGATGCGCTACCTTTTGACTGTTGATCAGTATTATTTAGCATATTAATTTGAGATTAATATTAAGTCGATCTAGGAACAGCCACTTTGACCTTTTGTGGCCAGTTTCACCCCAATTAGCCCGCGGCTCTACAAATTAAGAATCACGGGAAAATTATTTAACTTTCGGCATTCTAACTGAGTGAATGCTTACTTATGTTGCATCGATACTAATAACTGAATATTAAAAAAATTCAGTTATACTATAATATGAATGATACAATCAACAAAATATGTTAACTCCAATTAGTGAGTAAAAGCACAGCAAGATTTTGCTTTGGGTACTATAAGTCTGGCAGTCCTGACCTCCTGAGGATACTATCATAGGATCATGTAATCAATATCTTACAATTTAACCTTAGTTAAGAAGATAATAGCTAGCGTAAATCTTGAAAAAAAAATTTTAAAAGGAAAAAGAAAGCAAGAAGGCTCGTTCTGCTTTAATGTATATGAAGGGTTAATAGCCATCTCTACCAAGTGCATTACCCCCTTGTAAATTTTAATTATTTTTTTCCAGGGGGTTAGATTAAAAATTATGATAATGGCTTGCTGCTAACACCCCTCGGAGCCTTCAAGTGGCAGTTTAATTAGAGGGATGGTAATATTCCGGGTGGGAGTGAGGTATTCCCTTGATGGGTGAGGTATTTCCCTTATCGCGAGCGGAAAACACAACCCCGTGATTCCAGGTTGATGTATTGGATGCACCCTAAACCAGCGCTAAGTGATGTGACCATTACAGTTACTGTCAGCACTCCTGGAGTGGGAGGGGGCGCTAATATCCAATATCCCGCCAATCAAATCCTCGCTGATCCCCACCCAGATAATGCTATCCCCTTCCACGTGAGTCACGCCCTGACGTCACTGCTGAGTCACGGGGAGTTGATAGTCCCTTGGGGAGGTTAGTGTCGGTGTGCGTTCCTGACTGTTGGTGTTCGCTTCAGATATAGTCGAAGCCGCTTTGAGGCTTGTGAATAATTAACTTCCGCAGTGGTTATTAGTGTCTTCCTTTATTTTGTAGAACATTCAGATTCTATTTCATAGTAAAAAAATATAAAATATTGGTTTTTGAAAGACCTACAATCCATTACTAGCATCGATCCATCGTTATTTTTTATAACATGACGGATACTTAATCCCACTTGAAACAGTAAGTTAGAAACATTCATATTTTTGTTTAGTATTTTTAAAATTATTTTTTATTTCAATTATGCTTGGAAGATTATATCAAAGTTATATTTATCTCAAGCACGAGTAAATAACTAAACAGCCAAAGTTTGCCAATTCGCATATTATTAAACAAAAAGTCAAGATTACATTTTAATACAAAACAAAGTCAGCACATCTCACATTAATATTCCAAAAAAGACTGATCAACAAGGTAGTACATCGTTTCTTTGACTTCCAGCATATACTCGATGTATATACCACCTTTAATATTGTTTTTCAGGTATTATTGTGCAAAAAAGTATCAGAACTATTTTAATTATTATTTTGAGAGACAAAAAAGAATTACTTTTTTTTTTATTACATTTTTATTTTGTTACCTAAACCATACAAAGCATCTCGCAACTTGTGTTAACTTAAAATGAATCTCTTCACAGAATCGTGCTGACACGGTACGATATCTACCCCTCTCATTTACCAATAATGTTCAAGAAATCATTGGAAGGTTTAAAACAGAGGAATTTCCTGGACATAATTTGATCCCAGTCATAGCAATTAAAATGTCACCCTGGAAAGCTGCTGTTTTCATTTAATCAAATTTTAATAGTTGTTTACAAACTGGGTATTTTTCCGATATGTGGAAGAAAGCCGAATACATATTAATTCACAAGCTTAGTAAAAACCCTTAAGAATTCAGTAGCTATCGACCCATCAATTTATTGTCCATTTTTTGAAAAAAAAATACTGGAATCAGTTATAAAAACACATCTGTCTAATTCCTGAATTTCAATTTAGCTTTCAGTAGAGTCATTCCACTTTTCACTAACTGGCAAGACTATCAGAATTTATAATAAACGGATTTGAAATGAAGAAACATACCCTGGTAACTTTTTCAATCACTTGAAATATTTTCTTAAAACAGGAAGAGAAACTTTATGATAGTTAAATCGAGCAATATTTAGAAAGCGCCTGAGATTGAAAAACGGCATGAAACCCTCCATGGTAGCCTTACTTATTCGACTTTTCAAACAGACAATTAAAGCGAGTATGTTGGTCGAAGTACGACTTGTTACAAACTCAGAAGAGGAGATCATAACACATAAAAAAGGCAATCCTTCCCCGCCGGACCCGCCCCGCTAAGACCTCCAGGGAGCTTTCGAGGTGCCCTATATAAAGAAAGCAGATACTCCGAAATACTTATATCATATGCTGAGCTCATTCCTCAACACCGAACATTTTTTGTCAGAATAAATAACACGAACACTACCCTCAGACCAATCCATGTTCGTACTCCACAAGATTTAGTCCTTTCTCCCATTCTGTTAAACTTTTATCATCACAACATTATCCAGTCCATATTCATTTGCTAACGATACTGCAGTTATCTTTTAAAATAATGTCTTAATAATAGCTGGAAATTCTTTGCAGAACCAGCTTAGTGATCTGGAACAATACTTTACTAAATGAATGATTAGCCTAAATATTGGAAAATTTACTTCAAGCGTTTTAACCCTCAGAGGCCCACTAGACCCACCTAAGCTAATGCTCAAATATAAATAATTGCAATGGAATCCTGCGAACTAAGCAATAAGATACCTGGAATCATTATATCAAGATTAAATTAACCCAAACCTACGCAAGGATAGTAATGCTATCCTATCGTAAATAGAAAATCTAAATTAAATTATTATTGTTTATAAAACAATACTCAGGCCACTACTGGTGTATGGCTGTAAAGTCTGATAAGTGGTATCCCTTACAAGAAGGAAAAAATTACAATAATTTCAAAATAAACTCCTAAGAATCACAGTAGATGCCCCTTGGTTTGTAAGAAATAGCCAATTGAATCAATAGAAGACTTCATCCAAAAAACGGTTAGTAAATTCTATTTCCAGTTGCCGGCAGTTAAAGGACCAGTAACTTACAACTTGGGAAATCCAACCTCATCACGAAGCCTGAAGCCCAGGCTGCTGCAGGTTATCCTGTTATGGATTCTATATTTATTGATTACTACAATTTTATTTATTTTTTTCACTTCGTTTTGTCCTCAAATTAATTTATTTTTTTCATCCCATTATAAATCAATTATTTATTAAATCTATAAATAACATTTTTCTTTTTATTAACCTTTATTTTTCTCCCTTCTTAAGAATTATTATTTGTATCTATTTATTTTATTTTATCTATACATATATTTTTTCTATA